>NC_061114.1:49801957-50101957 GCF_002878395.1 Capsicum annuum
TTCCATGTTTCACGTAAATAGAAAAAGAAACTATCCTAAATAATTTGTTATATAAAATAATACTTTAAATATATAGCATAATTGTTTGTCACTTTTTTCAAAATAAAAATAGCTTCTTTTCACAATTAAAGAAATCTTTTTTTAAAAGAAAAGAATTTAAACTTTTATAAATTGATTATTATTCCTTTCACATCAACGTAGAGAGATTATTCTCCCAAAATTATAATTTTCTTTATATCAGTCATATGTAGATTTAATTTATTACAAATTATATATGTTGCTAACTATTTATTTAAGTGCAAAATTATAGAACAAAGATTACTTCTCGAAGAATAACGAATGAAAAAAATGTGGTGATGAGTTATCATATTTTTTTTAAGTATAGTTTTTATCTTAAAAGTTTTACATTATTTTTTAAAAAAATTATTTACTTAATACTATAACATACACATAATAATTTATTTTCTTATAAAAATTTATTATTAATTTATGCGAGACCCACGAGCAAAGCACCTACATTTGACTAGTAATATACTAATAATGGTTATGCACAAATATGAGCTAAATTAAACAATAAACTCAAAATATAAGCTATGCAGCATAAGTATTTTCATCCAGCATACATAACACCTAATTTTTCTTTTTTCTTCTTCTTCTATACTTTACTAGATGTATTTTGGGGGAATAATTAGGGAAACCCCAATCGAATTTAAAGCGTATAAATTATAATGGGGCTAGCAGATATCTTATTTTAAGAAGAAGAATAAGATAGCAACTAGACAGTATTTCAGGAACAGATCTATCAATTATCTTTTGGGAAAGTTATATATGTAGCCATTGGGTAAAAAAACTATTGACAATCGAATGGTCATAAAATTTTAAGAATAAAATTCATAAATAACAGACTTAAGATCATAATTATGAGATTCATAGCAACACTTTTATAATTACTTAAACTAGCAACTTATATTTTGTATTTAAACAAACTATTGCTATAAAATACATATACAAATCATTTTACTGTACATATTTAACTCAAATCAGTTGAGTTAAATATGGTATAATTAATCATGAATAAAATGTGGAGATTCCTTTTTCATTAAAACCTCTTAATTAACAAGATTTTCGTTATTTGTTACCAACTGAAATCAAAATTCAAATTTCAGTTTCACATTATCGTTTTCATCCCAAAAAATCAAAGTCAAATTCAACTGAAACTTCTTCTGTTCAATATCTTCGAAAATTTAAACTAAACCATTACTTTTATAGAAGTATTTAATCGTAATATTGTTTTCTTATATGAATTTCACCATTTGTTTGAAATTGATTAATTATTTTTTCATTCTGAATTTTTTTCGGAACCATTACTGTTATTTCGTTTAAATTTTTTTGATCCATTACTGATGTTTCGTTCAAATATAGTGATCAAAACTAATTTTCGTTAAATTATTTTTGAATATTTTGAGTCCATTTTTTCATTAGAGTGGTCAAAATCAATTTTTTGTTACATTGTACAATTTAATAATTTATTTCGTTAAATTATTTTTAAATATTTTGTAAATGAATTTTGAAAAAAAAGTAATGCAATGGTAAATTGAACTGGTCGAACAATATAGTGATCGAAATTGATTTTTCAAGCTGCTGAAACTCAATTTTTTTCCTGTTCACTTTTTTTTTGTTTTCTATCCTTTTTTGTTTTTTTTACTCTTTTATCTCTAACTTTTATTTTGAAAATACAAATATGTATATCACATACACATATTCAAAAAATATACAAAATACATAGCCATACAAATCTGAATATGTATTTACAGTACAAAACATACATATGTATCTGCTTATGTATTTACAAAAATACATATCTCACTCATATGTATATACAAACATATAAGACAACTATATACATATACATATACATATACATATAGTTAATCAAAAAATGCATGATACATATCCTATATGTTTATATATACATGTGAGTCAGATATGCATTTCTGTAAATACATATGCAGATATATATATATATATATATGTAACATATACAGATCTGTATGTCTATTTATTTTGTATATTTTTTGAAAATGTATATCTGATATAGATATTTGTCTTTTAAAAATAAAAAATAAAGATAGAAGAGTAAAAAAATAAAAAAAGAAAAGGACAAAAACAAAAATAAAAATCTAAAAAAAAAAATGAAAAAGAAAAAAAGAAAGAGAAGTAGAAACTAGAAATAGAAGAGTAAAAGCAAAAGCAAAAGCGAAAAAAAATAAAAAAACAAGAAGAAGAAAACAAAAAAAATATGAGAAAGGAAAAAATAAGAAAACGAAAAAGAAAAAAAAATGAAAATTAAAAAAAAAAGAAGCGAAGTAGAAGAGAGAAAATAAAGTGGAAAGAAAAAATAAAAAAAGAAAAAGAAAATAAAATAGACAAATAAAATGAAAAAATGAAAAAACTATCATGAAAAAAGTTAGAGATATAAGAGAGTGATATTTTAAAATTTTGAATATCATGAAGATAATAATCTTCATAATTGAGTTTGATTTGGAAAAGAAATATACTAATTTATGGGAAAGAAAAAAAATTGAAAGAGTAATTTAAGAGATTTCAAATAATAAAAGGTAAAGTAAAAATCAGTTAAAGTAAAGAGAAAGAGAAGTGGCATGAAAAAGGGAACCTTAAATATGGTAACTTTTCAAAGACAGTAAGTGGGGGACCATACTTAAAATAATGTTATGTTTGCTACACAATGTAATTTCATTAAAATGTTGCTATTTTTCATAATTTAAGTCTTAAGTATGTTACTTCTTGTAGTTTTTTCAATTTTAATATACAAATTAGAGTCGTCAATATGGGTCAGGCCCGTTAGAACGGCTCGACTCGACCTGTAATTTGATGAAGTTGGGTTTCAATTTTTATAGCTAATTTAATAACAAGACGTTTTAGCTTCGCCCGAATAAGCCCGTAGGGTTTGAGCAATGTGGGTTGGGCTAGCCCGTGGACTGACCTATAAGTCAAATACATGCAACTATTTAGATTGCTTATTAGTATTTTTATCTGGTTAGAAGAACATCATGTCAAAAGTTATTTAATTTTGCTATTAGAAGTATTTTTTAGGGGTGTTGGAGACTTAATTAACAAGTATTAACACTACTTAATATTGTTCGATAATATTTATATTTATTAATATTCTAAAATTAAATTATAAAATATTATTTTTTAAAAAGTAGACTGACCCATGAAACCCGCGGCCCATAGAATAATGACGTGATTTTGATTTTTTGGGCCCATCATTTTGATGGGTCAACCCAACCTAATCCATCAAACTCAAAGATTGTGTGGGCTAGCCTAGATGGGATGGACCAACCCGTATTGACAGCTCTGATGCAAATAATTAATTCTACTAATGAATAAGTGAAACCCCTTGTGCTAAGAAGGGTAATTTCAAAAATTCATCTTTATAGGACCTACTAATACTCACCAGGTTTAGGCCTTGTAGGTTTTCATGTGTTATAACAATTGAAACTTCCACTTTTACTAAACATCTGGAAAAGGAAAAGGTCTTTTCCTACCAAGAACTATCAAGAACAAAAAGGTGTGTTTGTGCTTCCTTCTTTGCTTTTACTTCTGTTTTTTTTTCTTTCTGATGAATTTTACTATTCCCTTTTCATAGTATATGAAGTGTTATGAATAAGATTTTGTCATTCGTCTGTTTAAAATTAAACATTTTGGGTTTCATTTCTCCTATTTTTCATTGAGTTGCTTTATGTGTTGCATGTGCTAGCTATGACGAAATACAATTACACGTTTATGCAAATATTTTTGCTAAACTTTTCAGAGCCTCTTATTTACAGAAGCATGTAGATGTGCAAGTATGGTAATATATATGTTGGTGGGAGGTGATTGGTTACAGTTATCCCGTTGACAGTCAAGGCTAGGTCAGATGGACAAAATTATCGATTTTGTTCTTTGAATATTGCATAAATTGTTAAAAAGTTTGAACTTTTTGTATTAAATAAAGTTCTTTTATTAGTTCTTTTCTTGTTTATATGATGGATTTCTTTGATTCTATATATGTGAATATGTTTCTCAAGGTTTAAGGTTGCGATTAATGTGTGGCTAACAAATGCGCCCATAACTACCCAATCTTATGCCCCAACCAGGAAAAAGTCCCACGAATCAACATCAAAATCATTACTTCTCATAAGTGGATTAGGGCTGGACTTATTGTAACGGAGCAAAATCAGTGTTTATCTTTTTTTGATGCAGCGGAAGAAGATGATTTTGTCACCGAAAGAATTGCTCCAAGTCGATTTCTTTTCTCTTAGAAACGGAATGTTAATTTACAAACTAAATGCCCTTTTAATTTGAGTGTTGTTTTATTTTTTTGTCACTTTTCTCTCTGTCTTTGAAAGGAAGAGATGAATCCCAAATATATGGGGAAGTGGAACAGTAACTGTTCCCACAAGTTTTTCAAAAATTCTTCCATATCTTTTCTTTTTTCTCTTATTTGTCAGATAATCCAAAAATAAAATTTTGGGTTGGGTTGGGTTGGTCCAAATGGGAGACCATGACACGTAATCCAACATCTCCCACTTTGCACATGATGGACAAGATCTGAAGTAGTATGACTTCAACACGTCATCTTTTCATACGGAAAACAGTTTATGCGACCTGTGAGCATATTGAGCTTTACCCATAAGGTTTTATAAACTACGGAATCCAATCACATGTGTAAAGAATTCTCTATTAATATGAGGATTTTAATACTCACAGTACCCCAGGCATCTTTCACTACTTTAGTAGTTACTAATTCGATCCCTCATCCTTTTAAAGAGGTGAACTTGAGTTCATGATTTACTTTCTATACACAATTACATTCGACTCTTATATGGTTATTTTAATCACCGGCTTGTGTAAACAAGTTAAAATATTCATCTTAATCGTCTTTCCTTTCTACTCGAATCTATCTGTTCCAATTAACTGCTTTCTTAGACATGTACCGCATTGTCGAATCTCTCATAGCTATTAGTAACATGCTAAATTAACAACACCGATCGAAACTTCAAGAAACAGTTAAAGGTGTAAGGGTACTTCAATGAAAAGTTAAAATAACTTTGAGGGTCTCACACAATGAAGAAACAGGTATTCATTCTTCCATTAACCCATTGATCGCTAAGCATACGTGGTATAAAACACGTGCTACGATGTTCTCACCTTATATTGGTGCGTGTGTCTTATTCTTTTAGCCATTCAACATCGTACAGATCTAGGTTTAGACATCTCTAAATGTCTAACCTGAGTTTCTTTCTTTAATAATTCTCAAATTCATATTCTTAGAGAAACTCACATCTGGGTTTACAAAAAAAGTCATTATCTTATGGTGAAACTTTTCTCTTCACGTTCCTCGATGTAAGAGGGATTGCTCATGTGAGAGAGCCAATCTTGCGACTTGTTTGACATACTA
Organism: Capsicum annuum; assembly: GCF_002878395.1. NCBI lineage: Eukaryota > Viridiplantae > Streptophyta > Magnoliopsida > Solanales > Solanaceae > Capsicum > Capsicum annuum. The sequence continues at coordinate 49,807,422 of NC_061114.1, forward strand.
TTTTAATACAACACATTTTCACATGCATATGAAATTGAATATAAATTCAAGATTCTTATATTGATAATAATTATAATCAAGTCATCTACAATACATAAACATAATCATGTTCTACATAATCCTATAGCCATAACATGTTTCTCAAATAAGTCTCTAGATATTGAAAATTTATTTTCTCCACTTGCTACTATGTATTGTAAATTTATTTTCTCCACTTGCTACTATGTCTCTTACAAAGTTATACTTAATATCAATGTGCTTGGTCTTGATGTGATATTTAGATCCTTCGTATATGCGATAGCCGCTTGACTGTCATAATATAAAATCATAGGACCTTTAGTATTCTTTGCGATATTCAAATGCTAAAAGAATCTTTTCAACCAAATAGCTTCTTTTACTGGAGATGCACAAGCCACAAATTCGGATTCAATAGTTGATAGGGCTGTGCAAGTTTGTTTCTTACTTTTCATAAGATTGCACCACCATTTAGGAAGAAGGCATAACCGGAGGTTGATTTTCTATCATACCGGTTACCAGCCCAATCAACATCTGTATAACCTCTTATGGATAAATCGGATCCACTATAGCATAGTGAATAATCAGTAGTTCCTTTCAGGTATTGAAAAATTCTTTTTACTGCTTTCCAATGATCTCTTCCAAGATTGAATTGATACCTGCTAACCAGACCTACGACATAACCAATGTCTGGGCGAGTACACACCATAGCATACATCAAACTCCCAACTACACTGGAATATGGTACTCGAGACATGTCTTATTTTTCCTTTTTAATCTTTGGATACATTTAAAGGCTTAAAGTTTCACCTCTTGCTATAGAAGTATCCATGGATTTACAACTATTCATTCGAAAATGTTCCAAAATTTTCATTATGTATGTTTCTTGAGATAGACTCAAAATTTTCTTGGAATGGTTTCTTTGGATTTTAACACCCAATATATAGTCCGCTTCACCCATATCTTTCATGTCAAATGACTTTGAAAGCCATGAATTAACAGTTTTTACATACTCTAAATTATTTTTAGCTAACAAAATATCATCCACGTAAAGCGAAGGAATCACAAACATTTCATTGGACTTTTTTACATAGATGCAATGGTCTTCATCAATCATGGTGAAATCAAATGAAATCACTTCTTTAAGAAATCTCAGGTACCACTGCATTGAAGACTGCTTAAGGCCATATATTGATTTGTTTAATTTACAAACCTTCTTTACTTGACCTTTAACAACAAAACCTACAGATTGTTCCATGTAGATTTTCTCATTTAGTTCTTCATTATAAAAATCAATTTTCACGTCCATTTGGCAAAAAGTAACTAATCATGAGTAAAACCTTTTTCCACCAATCATGCTTTATGCCTTTCTATTAGCCCATCTAATTTGCGTTTAACTTTGAGAATCTATTTGTTACCAATAGTTTTACAGCCAGAAGAAAGGTCAACCAGATCCCAGACTTTATTGGTTTTCATGGACCTTAATTCTTCTTTCATTGCTTTTATCCATTTATCCTTTTCAGGGCTCGATAAAGCCTCAGTCACAGAATTAGGTTTATTCAATTATGTGGGAGATACAAAGAAAACATAATCCTCAATCTCATAAGATCGTTTAGGTACACATTTTCTGATATTCTTACATAATTAAAGTTCTGATTCCTTAATAGGATTTCGGGATTCATGACTCCCACTTGGACCAAGAATTATTTCTTGATCAATTGAATTATCAAGCATGTCTTACGACATTATTTGATAATTTGAATTCAATATTTTGTAAAGAGGCTCATTTTTCTTTATTTCATTCCTTTTTGAAAATTATTTTCCAGAAATATGACATTTCGTGATTCTATTTTAGTAGTACTTCCATCTTCTAATTCACCAATAAACACATATCCTTTAGAGTGTTCTGAGTATCTTATAAAGATACATTTCTTTCCTTTTGGACTTAGTTTTCCAAACTTACCAAAACGATCTTTAATATATGCAGCATAACCCCAAGGTTGTAGATCATTAAAGTTTGGTTTATTACCAGTCCATAATTCATAAGGAGTAGAAGATACTGATTTAGAAGGCACTTTATTCAATATGTAGGTCACAGGTAATAACACATCTCCACAGAAAGAGATTGGTAAATTTGCCTGTGCCATCATGGACCTTGTCATATCCAGTAATATTCTATTCCTCCTTTCGGCTACACCATTTTGTTGAGGTGTAGAAAGAGTAGTCAATTGTCTGATAATGACTTTTTCAATACGCAGTTCTTCAAACTATTTTGATAGATATTCACATCCTCTATTGATTCTTAATGCTTTTATACTTTTGTCTAATTGATTCTCAACTTCATTCATATATCTTTTGAAGCATTCAAGTGCTTCTGATTTATGAGATATCAAATAGACATAACCAAAATGCGTGAAATTGTCAATAAATGTAATGAAATATGAAGCACCAGTACTTGTCCTAACATTCATTGGACCACAGATATCATAATGGATTAATTGTAATGGGAACTCGGCTCTTTTAGCCTTCCCTAATGGTTTACATGTAATCTTTCCGGCAAGATAATTTTTACAAGTTGGCATTTTAATTTTTGACAAAGAACCTAGATATGCTTCCTTTGCCAATCTATTCATTCGGTATTGCCCTATATGACCCACTCTAGCATGCCATTTAAGTATATCAATATCAGTATTACTTGAATAACTTGACATTACACAACGGTCAACATAATAGTCATAAGTTGAAAGATTACAATCTTAAACAATAATGCGATCATAACGATCTTCAAAACCAATAAATGTTATCTAGAGTAATTCTTACACAATTACGACTGAAAAATAAATGAAAACCAACATCTAAAAGAACAGACACAGATAATAAGTTTCATCGAATTTTTTGGAGCATATAAGACGACGTCATGCAGTATTAAAGACCGGCCTCCATGCAAATCATACTTCGCAAGTTCCAATCCCTTTGACTTCAAGTCTTGCATTATTTGCTACATAGATCCACATTGATCCATATAAAACTGAATGGAACTCCACAAACGCTTCTCGATCTCGACTCAGGCTCCTGAGTCTACAATCCACATAGTAAAGATTCAGTTAATAAAGCAGTGCTAGAAACATATGTAGCACTTAGAGTTGCGTCTAGAAATACTACCTTTATATTTTTAGGACATTCACAAGCAAAATGCCCTAGATTTTGGCAATTGTATAACTTCATCTTGCTCTTTCTTCTTGAAAAATCTTTTTCCATTCTTGGACTTTGGCTTGTTCTTTTTCTCAGAGAGTCCTTCTTCGATCTCTTTACCCTTCCCGTTATTTTTCCACTTCTTCTTATGCTTGAATCCTAAAGAGTTCTTACCACTTGATTATGCCATAAAGGCATTAGAAGCAACTTTAGCAGCACCAATCCGCTCATCTTCAAGTTCAACATGATGGGCAACATCAGAAAGGTTTTGATGCTGTCATTATGGATTAAGTTGACCTTCAAGTGTTCCCAACTATTGGAAAGTGATAGGATCACTGCTTGAACCTGTTGCTTATCCAAAATAACGTGACTATTACTTTTGAGTTGATCTATCATATTCAACATCACCCTAAGGTGTTATTTGATGTTCTGATCATGACGTTTCTGGTAAATGTCAAACTTGATAGTCAGCTGTCTGAGGCGGGTGACAGAAGTACCCCCATATATTCCTCGAAAGTGTGCCTAGATAGCAATGGCAGTAGGAAATTCCTCACACTCATGTATGAAGTCATCAACCACAAAACTTACCATGATTCCACGTGCAATGGAATCAACCTTTTTCTAAGCCTTATAATCTTAAAGGTCTCTTTTGTGTTGTGCAGTGTTACCCTCTTCTGGTAGACATATGACATGATTAATGCCTTCAAGAGAATTTTGCTCTTCCAGCACATACCACATTTTACGACTCCAAATGTCGTAATTGTCATCATTTAATTTCTCTCCTTTGTTCAAGTCAACAATTATGTTTTTCGATGCCATGCCTATTATTTAGAGACAATCACGTAAGTATTTTATCAATTATGCATGCAAGTTACACATTCAAGCATATTATTTCACATAAAGGTTTCATGTTTAGTGTATAATTGAAAGGACACTTAAGAATTCGATCATCTTCTATGAACTAAATATTTGACCAAAATTAGAAATTAATTTCTTAATGTGTATCAGAATGATAGCTTTTAATTAAGTCGTTTTAAACTCAAATAAATGGATGATTCATGTAAAAGGAGATAAACAACTTAATATATATATATAATATAAAGTTAATAAATAACTTCTTGTTACATGTCAATCTAAAAATAAAAGTCATTCCACAAGTATTCTAAACGACTTATGTACACCCAAAAAGGATCGCTAGGCCAAATCTCGTGGTAAACATCAATTAATCTCTCACTCCAAGGGTCACAGAGAGAATTTTATAAAATAGCTAATGCTTCCCAATCCGAGATTTCTACATAGTTTTCTAGTTCTACACGTTTCATTTCAAATAGATGTATAAAATCAGCAACACTAATGTTAGGTGACATCTTAAAAGACTTGAACTCTTTCAATTTTTTTTTCTATTTCCCTTCGTACAACTGTTTCATTCCGTAACAAATTTTGTGTCACTTTGGGAACACTATTTTGTATGATCTCACGACCTCGAAAACATGTCCTTCGACAACGTGCTCTTCCACTTTGTCTCTTTATTCGACATCCCAAACTCCCATTTAAAGGGATTCGAGTTTGTCCTCATTCAGCCATTTCTAAAATAGAAACCTAGAAACAATAGGAATGGATTAACCACTCAATGTGACACTTATGTCACAGTTATTGTAGAAGACAAAATCTGTTTACGAATAACTAGGAATTAATTTAGACAACGGTTATATCAAGTCTAATTTATACATTATACAATTTCTCATTATACAGTGGCTATACTAGTGGAAAAACATCACATCTTTTATTAAAGCAATTATGTACCCCTTTTTTATTATTATTATTATAAAAAAAGTGAAAGAAAATTGAGCAACAGTACCCTTTTCATATATCTGTACAACAATTAGTACATGTACTACTTAAAAGCACTATTCAACAACCAAAAAAATAAAGGACCAATTTTCACACAGAAATTCTTTAAGATTTTCGATGAATTTTTCACCGGAATCATCCATTCCTCGCCGGATTCATCTATCCCAATAACCTAAAATCCACTTTGATCCACCGATTCCACCCACCAACGACGAAATCATCGCCGAAAATGGTATGGAAATGCCATAATCAGCGACCAACAATTGCTGTCTCCATTTCTCCGATGTCGCCCACCTAAGAACCACATGTCACCAGCAAAACGATCGACTCTTTCTGGGATTCTTAAAAAAAATAATGCAGAGTGTCTTACAAGATTGGTGGCACATCTGAATGGATCAAAGACACGTCTTAACCGGAGTAGTGATGCATTTGATCGGATAAGCGGTGTCTGACCAAAGACCAAATTTTTTTCACAGGTATTGATAATTTATGATTTTTTCAAGAGTTTTTGCTCACTAAACTCGAGAAATAACATTGAAATAGGATAATTCAATCTATTCTCTGATACCATTGTAAAAAAAATACGAAGCAAAATCAGTGTTTACCTTTTTCTGATGCAGCGAAAGAAGATGATTTTGTCACCGAAAGAATTGTTCCAAGTCAATTTATTTCTCTTGGAAACAAAATGTTAATTCACAAACTAAATGCCCTTTTAATTTGAGTGTTGTTGTTTTCTATTTTGGTCACTGATTTCTCTATCTTTGGAAGAAAGAGATGAATCCCAAATATATGGAAAAGTGGAACAGTAACTGTTCCCCCTAAGTTCTTAAAAAATTCTTCCGTATCTTTTCTTTTCCCTCTTATTTGTCAGATAATCCAAAAATAAAACTCTAAGTTGGGTCGGGTCAGTCCACATGGGTGACCCATAACTCGTAATCCAACTCTTACGTTGAAAATATTAATGCTCCAACAGTTAAATTCGATGCAAAATTGATATAATTATATAAAAAATATATCAAAATTGATATAAGATGGAAAAAAGTATCCGTGAAATTAATAAGATAATTGGGTGCTTTAATTTTCATGTGAAATTTTAAAGTTTTGGGTGTCAATATATGTATTTGAACTTTTCGAACTTCCATGACTCCTAAATCTTGATTCCGCCACTGAGTGGATTGAATTTCATTTTCTCTTATTCCTATAGTAAATATTTTCCTAGATATATTTCTTTGAAAAATAAGCGTCTTCTGAATTATTTTCTGATATTTCATCAGTAAGAAGAAAATATCGTCTCCAGGAGACTTAGATATCTAAACAAGTAGTATAAACATGGACCTAGACCTATATCCCAACAAAGTGAAAGATCTGAACCCCCGGGCTCGAGGCTCGACAACAACCTCGAGGCCTGAAAACAACCTCAAGGCTAGACCTCATCCCGACCCTACCCCACCCTAAGACCCAACCTAACACCTGAACATTGAGACTTGTCTGACCTTACCCACGAAGAATTACCCTAACCCCGACCTTAAGACCAACCCCTAACTGTGAAACCTAATCCTAACCTTGACCTCAACTTAACTTAAGACCCGATCTTAACCTCCAACCTCTAAACTTGAACCTTGAAACCAAACCTCGACCATGAACCTCCTTAACCATCGACCCTGACACGATCCCAATATCCAACCTCAACTCATCCCAACACAGACACCAACACATAGTATAGTTGAGTCTCAGGTCGGGTTTTGATCCTATGTCATTTTGAAGTTAATTTGAAATCAGGTAACAGGGTAATTTATGGGCGAGTTCTGAGTAGGTCGGGGAGGGTGGGTTACATTGTGAGGTGGTAGGTTAATGGACTAGGGTCTAAGTGTTTGGGTGGATTAGGAGGTGGGTGGGGTGGGGTGGAGGTGATAAAGTTGAAAGGGAATTTAGGAAAATATTTTTCTTATTTAATTAGTAGGAATCATTTTAATTAAACTGAAGGAAAATAAGATCATTATATTTGAAAGATATTTTTTAAAACATTTAAGTCAATCATGCATGAGAATTTTTTTTTAAAAAATAAAATATTTTCCTCCATACCAAACACATCCATTAAAAATAATGTTTAAATATATTTAGAAAATTAATTCACACTTGACACTTTTAACAAAAGAAGAAGAGATTATATCCATTCAATCACAATTTGTGACCCTTGATGGTAATAATTTTTACTGTCCTTAATCAGAGGCGGATTCAGGATCCAGACTCTCCGGGTGCCAATTAAATTTATCGATTAAATTAATCAGGTTATTCAATTTTTTAGATCTATGGGAAATTAACCAACTAAAATGACAAAACTTAAACTTTTGCCGGTGACGATAAAGAATCGGCCGGTGGCAGCAAGCAGAGCGGGCAGCGAGCCTCAAGTATAGAGAGAAAGGTCGATGTTTGATATTTGGAAATATTTTTTTTTTAATTTTGATGAGAGAGATTAGATTATATTTTTTTAAACAATTAAATAAATAAACAAAGTCAAAAAATAATATTAATTATACATTTTAGTCAACAGATATAATTTTTATAAGCAAAATTGTCAACTGGTATAATTTATATAAGTAAAATTATCAACCGGTATATTTACGATGCCTATTGCCCTGTTTTAATCAACAATGCTTAACAAAAACAAAATTAATAAAAAGATGTGCTGCTACCGAGATCAAACCTATAACCTCTAAACAAAAAAAAGGCATTTTGCCACTTGCACTAGATAGTGCTTTGGTATTGTGGCTTGGCAGATTTAATATTTTACTATATCAGTCTATATCTATAGCTATATATATAGAATTTCCCTCGAAGTTTGCAGGTGGCGTGCTACCCCCACAAGCCTCATGTTATTTTATGGTGTTTTCGGCTACAAGAATCTGTATTTAGGCACAATAACTTCAACACTAGTTCAAGTTTAAAACAAGAACACTATGAAGTACAAAAACACCCTTAACACAAGATCAAAGTGATCTTTCTAAGAAGTGTATTTTATTTTTTTAGAAATTAAGATGAAACAGAAATATAAAGACAAGTCCCTCGACTTCATGAAGTGTCTTTAAGGAATAATTCCCCTCACTGTACCTGAGGTTTTGGAATCTTCCTCCCAGGATAAAATGGCTTTCAATCCAACTATAGTGGTACCTTAAATAATTGGATTCGTTGAACTCACTCAACGATTTAATTGATCACAAAGAATGTTTTGAAGACAAGAAGAGTTTTTATTTTAGAAAATTTTTCATTCATAAACCTGTGGATAAATACAGGTTTATATAGCCATCAAGTGCCCCTTCCCAAAGGTGGCAATGGTTCATCTGAAAAGGTGTATCCATTGGAAGAGTCATGTCTGTTCATTCAAAATATTGTGTCTTTTTTTGAACAGACACAACTATTTGAATAGTCACTCCTTTTCCAAAACAATATGTCTTTTCCTCAAAGGTTGTGTCCTTCTATTTTCCAATCACACCTTTTTTCATACATATTGAACCCAACAATCCCCCACATGAATTGGGAATGGCTATTTTTTCATAAAATTTTACAGAAAAGTATGTGATCATCAAGCAAAGACTGATTGCATCTGGATAAGTGGGTTTCCCTTTGAACTTTCCGTAGTGAACATACATCGGATGCACTCGGGCAATCGGTAGATTTGATATCTTTGAACCGTCGAGCTTTAATGTACACCTAGACAACACATGTCACACAACTAGTCTTTTACCATTTATGGTTCTCACGGTTTTATTCTTTTAAGCCATGAACACGTCCCGGATTCATGGAAGCTTAGAGAATAGGACTTTACTAACATTCTCCTTGAAGCGGCTTCCACTTCACCCTCACATAGGTGATTTCTAAACTTTCAATCTTATAAATTAAATTATTTGGTCAAATTTTCCAAATTTAGATATTCATTAAAAGACTTCTCACCTTAAGTCTTATCCTTGTTTACTAAATATTTTCTATATCATGAGAATGGGTTGGATTTTGACAATATTAAACCTGTCAGACACAATTTTATTTGATCTCCTTGAACCTAGCTCTTGGGATCTCCATTCTGCTAGTTAGAGTTACCACCATGTTGACTTGTCCTAGGACTTAAACCCATTCCCTTGGATGTCCTTTCCACTCCTTCTCTAGATAGGCCTTTTGTAAGTAGATCCAACACATTATCCTTTGACTTTACATAGTCAACAATGATAATTCCACTACAGATAAGTTTCCTAACGGTATTATATCTCCGTCGTATGTGACGAGATTTACCATTGTACATCATGCTCCCTGCCCTACCTATTTCGTTTGGCTATCACAGTGTATACATACTGGTGCCACTGATTTGGGCCAATAAGGAATATCTTCTAAGAAATTTCGGAGCCATTCTGCTTCTTCACCGGCTTTATCCAATATGATAAATTTAGATTCCATTGTAGAGCGAGCAATATAAGTCTGTTTGGATGATTTTCAAGAGACTGCTCCTCCACCGATAGTAAATACATATCCACTTGTGGATTTTACTTTGTTCAACCTGGTGATCCAATTTGCATCACTATATCCTTCAAGTACCACGGGATATTTATTATAATGCAAAACATAGTCTTAAGTGTATTTAAGATACCACAAAACTCTTTTTATTTCCATCTAATAAGTTTTGTTGGGATCACTGGTGTACCGACTCAACTTACTGATTGCACATACTATGTCTGGTCGTGTACAGTTTATTATATATATTAAACATTCCAATACTCTTGCATACTCCAATTGTGAGTCACTTTCACCTTCATTCTTTTGAAGTGCAAAGCTCACATCCAAAGGAGTCTTGGCAATACCAAATTCCATTTAATTGAATTTGTCAAGTACATTTTTTGATATAATGTGACTATGACAATGCCAACCCTTGTGGAGTTATATGGATTCTTATACCTAAGATCATATCCACAACTCCAAGGTCTTTCATATCAAACTTGCTATCGAGTATTCATTTCGTTGCATTTATGTCAGAAATATCTCTACTGATGATCAACATATCATCCACATATAAACAAACAATGACTTGGCAATTTGGAGTATCTTTAATGTAAACGCATTTATCACATTCATTTATCTTGAACACGTTTCCCAACACGGTTTGGTCAAACTTCGCATTCTATTGTTTAGGTGCTTGATTTAGTCCATACAATGACTTAATAAGTTTACACACCTTATTCTCCTTTCCTGGAACCACAAACCCCTCAGGTTATTCTATGTAAATTTCTTCCTCCAATTCACTAGTTAGGAATGCGGTTTTCACTTCAATTTGATGGATTTCAAGACCATATACTACCGCCAAGGCAATTAACATTCGCATCGATGTTATCCTTGTTACTGGCGAGTATGTATCAAAGTAATCAAGGCCTTTTTTTACTTGAAGCCTTTTACTATAAGTCTTGCCTTGTATTTGTCAATAGTACCATCCGCTTTCATTTTCCTTTTGAAGATCCATTTAGAATCTAAAGATTTATTTACTGGAGGAAGATCAACTAATTCCCATGTATGGTTGCTTAAGATTGAATCAATCTCACTATTGACTGCCTCTTTCCAAAAGGATAAGTCTGACAATGACATCACTTCTTTAAACGTTTGAGGCTCATTTTCTAAGAGAAATGTTACAAAATTTGATCTAGACGTAGTAGAAGTTCTTTGACATGTACTACGTCTTGGATTCTCTTCATTATGTACATTCTCACTTGGTTCATCTCGAGGTTGTTTAAATCCTCCACTAGACTGTTCATGTCTAGTTTTATACGGGTAAATATTTTTAAAGAATTCATCATTATCTGATTCAATTATCGTATTTTCATTTATATCCGGATGTTCGAATTTATGAACCAAAAACTGACATGCTTTAATACTTTTAGCATATCGTATGAACACAAAGTCCACCATCTTAGGTCTTATTGTAACCCTTTTAGGCATAGGAACTTGGACCTTCGCTAGACACCCCCACACTTTGAAATATTTCAAGTTGGGTTTTCTTTCTTTTCATTATTCATAAGGAATTGATTGTGTCTTACTATGGAGAACTTTATTGAGTATACGATTGGCTGTAAGGATAGCCCCCCCTCCCCCCATAAGTTTTGTGGTAAACCAGAACTTATAAGTAAGACATTCATTATTTTCTTTAACGTTCGATTTTTTTTTTGCAATTTTGTTAGATTGAGGTGAATACGGGGTCGTAGTTTGATGGATGATTCAATTCTCTACACATATTTCGGCGAAGGAAGATTCATATTCTTCGCCCTTATCACTTCTTATCCTTTTTATCTTTTTCTCTAACTGATTTTCTACTTCAGTTTTGTATTACCTAAACGCATCTATTGCTTCATCCTTACTATTTAGCAAGTAGATGCAACAGTATCTAGTGAAATCGTCAATAAAGTTATGAAATACTTTTTCCCACCATGTGATGGTATTGACTTCATATCACAAATGTCAGTGTGTATTAATTCTAAGGAATTGAAATTCCTTTCAACGGACTTATAAGGATGCTTTGCATACTTTAGTTCCACACACGTTTGACACTTTGATTTATTGTACTCAAAGTTTGGTAAAACCTCTAAGTTAATCAGTTTTTGTAATGCTTTGTAATTAACATGGCCTAAACATTCATGCCACAAATTATAAGACTCAAGCAAGTAAGAAGAATTTGAATTTTTATTGATTTCAATATTCATTACATTCATCTTATAAAGGCCCTCGGTGAGATATCCTTTTCCTACATACACTTATCCTTTGCTAATTATAATTTTTTCAGAATCGGTTACACATTTGAATCCGTTCTTGTCTAGAAGTGAAATAGAAATCAAGTTCCTACGTAATTCTAGAACGTATAAGACATTGTTAAGTGTCAAGACCTTTCCTGAAGTTATTTTCAGGCCCACTTTTCCTGTTCCTTCTACCTTAGCCGTAGCGGAGTTAGCCATATAGATAATTTCTTCTACTTGAGCCGGAGAAAATGATGAAAACAACTCTTTATTGGCACAAACATGGCAGGTGGCACTAGAATCCATCTACCACTCGCGAGGATTCCTCACCAAGTTGCATTCTGAAAATATAGCACACAGATCATCACATTCTTTGTTGGAATCAATCATATTTGCTTGGTCCTTTTTCTTGCCTTTCTTAAGGGAACGATAATCCCTAGACTTATGGCCAATCTTGCCACAGTTGAAGCTCTTTTCCTTGAATTTCTTCTTGGGTTGATTGCTTCCTTGTTCAACTTTCTTCCTTTTCTTAGAATTATTTTGGTCATCTTCTACAATATCTGCTCTATTAATTGTAGAATTCCCTTTTGACCTTCTCTCGGCATCCTTATTATCCTCTTCAATGAGAAGTCGTACAATAAGATCTTCGACAGTCATCTCCTTGCGTTTGTACTTCAAGTAGTTTTTGAAGTCTTTCCACATAGGTGGTAGCTTCTCAATGATTGTTGCTACTTGAAATACATCATTCACAATCAAACCTACAAACCATTTTATATGAGTACTAAGAACATTTTCAATTTGTTCAACTAAGGTATTTTTCAAAGGTATACCTTTCGCTAGGAGATCGTGAATGATTACTTGCAATTCCTGTACTTGAGAGACAACCGATTTGCTATTTATCATTTTAAAGTCCAGAAACCTTGCAACAAAGAATTTCTTAATTCCCGCATCTTCTGCCTTGTATTTCCATTCTAGTGCCCCCCATAATTCCTTCGATGTCTTATTTCTACTGTAAATATTATAGAGGTCGTCTTGGAGACTACTCAAGATATAATTCCTGCAAAGAAAGTCTGAGTGCTTCCAAGCTTCTACAATCATGAAATGCTCTTTATCCGAGGTTTTCTCGGGTACCTCAGGAGCATCTTCACTAGTGAACCTTTGAAGGCATAGAGTGGTGAGGTAAAACAACATCTTTTGCTGCCATCGCTTAAAGTTAATACATGCAAATTTTTCGGGCTTCTCCGCAGGCGCCATTGGTTGCGGAGTATTTGCTCGACTTGTTGAGGTAATATGAGTTGCCCCCATAGTTATAGCCGCATCTTGCATTTGACTTTCGTTAGTCATTTTTCCTGTCACCACAATACAACAAAATTTAGTATTTTTAGAATACTATTTATAAAGTTAAGTAACTTTAAACTCTTCTTCTTGTTTCTAGTTAACGATGAAGTTTTTATGACTTACAATCATCAACCGAATGATATTTAACTTGTGATGAAGATTTTATGACTTCGAATCACTAGTTAAGTTCAAACGGAGTAGAAATCTTAAAGCTTTAATCTCCAAAAACAAGCAATACGGATTCTGCAAGAATTATTCCTTAAGATTGTTATTTTATGGTATTTTCGGGTACAAGAATCTGTATTTAGACACAATAACTTCAACACTAGTTCAAGTTTAAAACAAGAACACTATGAAGTACAAAAACACCCTCAACACAAGATCAAAGTGATCTTTCTAAGAAGTGTGTTTTATTTTTTCATAAATTAAGATGAAACAGAAATATAAAGCCAAGTTCCTCGACTTCATGGAGTGTCCTTAAGAAATAATTCCCCTCACTGTACTCGAGGTTTTGGAATCTTCCTCCCAGGATAAAATGGATTTCAATCCGACTATAGTGGTACCTCAAATAATTGGATTCATCGAACTCACTCAATGATTTGATTGATCACAAAGAATGTTTTGAGGACAATAAGAGTTTTTATTTCAGAAAATTTTTCATTCATAAACCTATGGATAAATGCAGGTTTATATAGCCATCAAGTGCCCCTTCCCAAAGGTAGCAATGGTTCATCTAAAAAGGTGTATCCTTTGGAAGAGTCTTGTCTGTACATTCAAAATATTGTGTCTTTTTCTGAACAGACACAACTATCTAAATAGTCACTTCTTTTCCAAAACAATGTGTCTTTTTCTCAAAGGTTGTGTCCCTCCATTTTCCATGCACACCTTTTTCATACATATTGAACCCAACACCTTAATAGATCTGCCCCTATCCTTAGTCCTCTTTTCTTTTATTTCATTACGTAAAATGTACCTTAAATGCATTATGTAAAAATAAAACTAAAATATTTAAATTTTACACTGAATTTAAATTAATTGAATAACAACCAAGTGACTATTAACGAAGAGGAGTAAATATAAAAGTTAATTTCCACTGACACTGATTATTCTTTCCATTTCTTAAACTTATTTATTGTTTCTATATATCCCATTATCACTTTCATATTGCAATTGACCTACGTTTTTTCTTTGGGTTCATTTCTTTTTCCACTCTACTTGAAAATAGTCTAATGTCATCTGATTTTGATGATTGACAAAACTCATGAGAGAACTTGATCCTTATCAGATATGTCGTATTAATAATTTATTTTATTTTTCAAAGTCAACTGTGTGAGAACCTGATCCTAAAAAAATCGTGTTTTATAGGAACCAAGTTAATACTATGAATGTACTCATAACCTTGTTAACTGGTAACTTTTAAAAGGGATTTCTCCTAGTTCAACATATGTATATTAGGTGGTATGAGGACATAGAAGTACCGATCTGATATATGAAACTTGTGCTCTTAATGATGATTGACAAATTATATGTAGAGACTTGGTCCCTAAAAGGCGTAAGTATGTGGTCAACTGGACAACTGGAAAGTCTTGTCCTACTATTTTGGCAGCATTTCCAGCTGGTTGGTGGTACAACAACAACTTTCTAATCTAGGCCAATGAGAAATATTATAGATTTTTCCTCCTATTTGCTCCATATATATAAATCATTATGCGGGAGGAAAATTTAGCTTTTTGTACAAACAAAATTTCTCTTCTCTTGCAAAGTAATCGCAAAGTTTCATCAAGACAAAATTCCAACAGCCAAAGGACCATTTTGCTACAACGAAATATGTCTTTAGATATAGGTTGTTGAGTCCTTGTATTTTGCTCTAAAATTGTAAACTTACTCCTCTTTTGAAAAGCTTGTATAGGTATGTTATTTCCTCACTTATCTTGTAGACTAGTTACTTGTGGTCGTGCTAAGTCCGAGCCCAACCCCATGATATAAAAATAGTACGTAATTTATCAAATAATATAATTTGTTTCATATTTTTCAACTACATAATTAATTTAATGTTATCCAGATTATTCATATCTTGTTGATAAGTGTTCATAACTATTAAAGTTTTCCATTTGACAGTGCTTATAAGTTTGAATTCAAAACTACTTCCTCCGATTCAAAATAGATGACTTTCTAAAAATATTTATTTTAATTTAATTGCCCCATTCATAAAATCAAGAGAATTTTATTATGTTTTTACAATAGTACCCATATCATTAAATGACTACTACATAAAGTTTATAAACTCAAATTTATATTTTCAAAACATAACTAATAAGACTAATTTGATAAAATAAACGGGGAGTGTCAACTCAACAAACGTCAACTCTTTTGAAACGGAGAAAATATCATAAAAAGTTAAATTTATAATTATTTTTTCGTCATTTCACTTTTTGTGACATTAAGTTATTGAAAGAGTAGTTCGAGGTTCCTGCAAACTCCTAAAGTATAAATCATTGTAAAAAAGTAGTTGCAAGTTACAGAAAAATTTCTTTATATTTTCAAATCGATTCGTAATATAAAGTTGTTTTCATCGAATGTTTTTGATAATGTAACACTCAGTAATTCAAATTGAACTTAATTATATGTTAGATTAATTTCTTAAATTGTTGTGCTCCTATTTATGTGAATCAATATGTTTTTTGAGATTAACTTTTTATCTACAAAGTACATAAAAAAATAAATTTTTCCAACACATATATATTATCACGTAACAAGAGGAAAGGGGGGGGGGGGGGGGGGGGGGGGGGGGGGAGTTAGAGATTGAATTTATGTCTTGCAAAACGATGGGGGGAGGGGGGAGGGAGGGGGAGTTAGAGATTGAATTTATGTCTTACAAAACATCTCAAAATTTTTCTTATTTATCAAATTGTGCGAAGAAAATTGAAGTAATATTCAACTAAATAAGGGAAAACATAAAAAAGTAATAAAATAAAATTTTAATATTAAATAATAACACATGTCACTTATAAAATAATACTAACTTTATAAAACTGACAAAAATAAAATCGAGAGTACTACAAAAGCACCTCGTTCTCTCTTATATATATTTAAAGAAGAAATAATTTTCCTACTCTTTTTTACAAAAAAGATTATTTAAATAATTGAAAATTCAAGAAAAAACTCAATAGTAATTTTTCATATTATAGCACACCACCAAGAGCAAAGGACCTGTGACAAAAAGGAAATACGTCATCTTTATCAAACACATGCTATAATTTTAGGGAATTAAGAAATTCATTAAAATTACTATAATAACCTTATAAGGATAACCTTTTAAGGACTATAAAAAGTTGGTATTCATATATTAGGAGTAAAAATATAAATTTTTGCATGTAAAACATAATATAGAAAAAATAATAAATATTTCGTGATTGCTAAAATAGAGGAATAAAAAAGAATTAAATTTTACTATAAGTATGTATTAAAAAAACAAATAATCTAATACAGAACAAGAAGAGATTTATAAAAAAATTACTATATATAATCCAATTATAGAGATATAAATGAAAATGATAATTAAATAATGAATGAGGACAAATATAATAATGTGTAGGAAAAGTAATAAACACATGTAGCAATTTTATTGCATAAATTTTTTTGTGAGGACTATCACTTTTATCCTATTCGCCCTTATATAGAAGTATAATATTAAAATTACTATAAAAACCTTTTGAGGAATACAAATATTGGTATATATATATTAGGAATAAAAAGTATAAATTTTTATATGTAATACATAATATAAGAAAATGTAATAAATATCTCGTTATTGCTAAAATAGAGAAATAAAAAATAATTAAATTTAATATAAGAAATAAAAATCAAGTAATCTAACAAAGAACAAGAAGATATTTACTAAAAATTACTACATATAATTCAATTATAGAGGTTTAACTGAAAATGATCATTAAATAATGAATGACGACAAATATAATAATGTGTAGGAAAAGTAATAAACATACGTAGCAATACTATTACATAAAATTTTTTGTGAGGATTACCAATTTTATCCTATTATCCCTTATATATAAATAAATACAAATAAATAAGAAACAAGAAGAGATTTATTAAAAAAAAGTACTATATTTAATCCAATTATAGAGATCTAAGTGATGATCATTAAATAATTAACGAGGATACCTATAATAATGTGTAGGAAAAGTAATAACTATATGTAGCAATTCGATTGCATCAAATTTGTTGTGAGAACTACCAATCTTCCTATTCTCACTTATGTAGTTGTATAATTTAAGTTTGGGCTAGAGCTAGCTATTATAATGTAGGGGCTAGAGTTAGTCGTGGTAGTACTTTTGCAGACTAGAGTTAGCCATTGTTGTCTTTGCAATGGAATTATTATATGGAGTGCTTATAATAGAGTTATTGTGTGTGTGTGGAGGGGAGGAGGATTAAGAGTTTAATTTCTAGATTGCAAAAGGTTGTAATCTGAAAATTACTCTTGTTTTAGTGAAGTTGTTGAGAAATCCTACTAGGTAGACTGTGATTTTATTTCCTTGAGCAAGAAGGTTTTCACGTAAAATATTTTGTCTTATTTACTTTTGTTCGTCAGTTTTTGTTCTTAGTTATAGAACCTGGTGGAGGGATAGGTTCTTATTACGACGGTGAACTTATATAGAACTTTTTTTGTTATTAGCTGAAGGCACTGGCAAGGAACCTGGTCCTTGGTGGTGGACGCTTACAAGCCTTCAATTGGTATCAAAGCAAGTTTCTCCTAAATGGTTAACACTTGGAAGAGATCCTACTAAAATAGTTGTTCCACAAATCTCAAAGAAGATCAAGCAACTACTATAAGAATTCAAAAGGTGTTTAGACGAAATAGTAGTATTCCCAGAAAAGGGAACGTGAGCAAGTGTCCAAATAGGAATGATTGAAGCCATAAGTGTGGGAAGCTTGGTCATTTCATCAAAGACTGCCTATTCCATAAACTAGACTTCAACGACTACATAAAGAACAATTGATAGAAAGCAAGGAAGAATGACTTGGTCCCTGACTAATGCAAGAAGTAAGTGAGAAACATCGGAGACTCCTATGATGGTGGTTGAGGATGAATCTTCAGCTTTCAATTCTCCATTTGCTCTCATGGCTGCCTTAGATGATGAAAACAAAAACGAAGAGAGTTTTATTGATGTCCAACAAAACCTAAAAGATTACTCCGAAAAGGATTTGAGAGCTCTTGCAAATATCTTAATTGATGAATATCACAATATGATTATAGAAAATGAGTCTCTAGACAGTTCTGCAATGTTGGGTCTTATTACCTCCCAAGAATAAAGCAACGTGGAAATAAAGAATATGTCAGTCCTAATAGCTGAAAAGGACTCCAAAATTACAGTTGTGAAGTGTCAGTTGACTCAAGCTTCGAAGGGAACAAAGTAACGGACCAATTGCCCTGGACTCTCTTTATACTGAAAAAACTCAACTAAAAGTTAAAAATGCTAATCCTTAAAAGAGAGTTTTTGATTTTACTCGGCAAATGATTGATGAACTTGCTGTTAAAGTTGAAGCTTAATAGTCCAATTGGTCAAACAAAATTTCTGAGCTAGAAGAAAAAATCGGACTCTTATCTTCTTAAAATAACACTCTGAATGAGAAATTGAAGGTTATGTTTCAAATTGGTCATAAAGGGAAGGGATATGATAGTGACCTTGATTTTGAACCTGAAGCCAAATTAAATAATTCCAAACGGGATCTCACAGTCTCATTAGAGAGGAATAGAGAACTAAAGAGAAACCTAGTTCTAATCAAAACCGACCTTGAAAAATCACTTTATTAGACAACCTCTTCAGAAACCTTTGTTTATCTTGCTAAAATAAGGTCAAACACTGGAATCTCAACTAAGAAGAAGCGTTAAAAATATGTTGAGACACAAGGAAACTTAAGGGGACCTATTCATTTATCCAGAAAAATAATTCTATGTCCTAATAGAATTTTTAGTGCTAAAAAGTATAGGAAGCATGTTGAGATAGAAGAGAATTTATGGGAAGCTGGTCCCTAGTATAAAAAGATCAGGTTGTCAACCTAGACAAAGAAGAGTCTGATTTTTTCTCCATCTTTCTTTTGGAAACTCAAGTTGAAATAAGTTTCCAAATCTAACAAATGACCTGTTGAGGAGAGAAGAGTGGGAGAAACTAGCCTATACGTGTTCATAGATAATGACTACAAAAAGCACACAAATTGATCAACGAAATATATTCTCTCACTCAAGGCATATCAATGGGGAAGTGTCTCTCTTGGAAAAGGAAAGAAAAGGCATGTTCTTGACATTGGAAAGATTGATAAAATATTGGCTCGAGATAATGAAAAATATGTACTATGTAAATGGGTTGAAGTATAGTTGCTCAAATGTGTCCTAAAAATAGAATCCGTAGCCAAAAGGACTATTTTTTAAAATAAAAAATGTCAAAGGGGATAATTAATTTTTAAAAAATAAAATGGACAAATCGTGGGGTGGTTAGCGACTTACAACTCGTGTGAGGCCCAGGGACTTGTAAGTCGCCGATGTCACAGCGACTTGTAAGTCGACCACATTGCATGAAATCCATGTAAAGCAACAATTCTGCACGTTGCATGTGAAATTCTTCATGTTGAAACAGTATAAAAACAATTCTGAAGTATGTTGCATGTACATCTATACTGTTTTAAAAAATAGCTACGTAGAAGTAAAGAATTTCTCCTTCTGTCTCAAAAAGAATAAACTAGTTTAATTTAGCACAAAATTTAGTACTTTCTTTTTTTATATGACACCATTAGCTAAAAAATTTTATGTATATACAGTCGATGTTGGACCTCTTTGGCTTCTTATCATTTTTAATTATTTGTATTTTGGTAATAGGCTCTATATATATGGTGGAGATTGTGGTCACCGATATCAGGGTGACATTGATGTGCTTCATATGTTAAACTCGTACTATTAAATTACGTTTTACTAAAATATGTTAAAATCCTAAGTTTTTATGTATATTTAAAAATATTTATAAAACGTAAATTTTTATTATGTTTTACAAAAAAATTTAAAACGTAATTTCTTATTAAGTTTTTTTAACTATTTACGGTCGTTATGGATCGTCAAAAAAATTACATGAAATGTAAGTAAAAAATTATTTAGCCTATTTTGATAATAAATTAAAGGAGTGATTTATTTGTGTCATTTTATACGTATCTTAGCTCATTTTGATTCTGAGTTCTCTTTTTTAGCAATAGCTTTTTGATGGAGGAGATTTTCAAAATAAGAGTGCAAAATTACATTTACTTCGAGTAGGAAAAAAAGTGAATGTCCTTATACTGATTGACATGCACAAAAATGTCCTTATACTGATTGAAATGCACAAAAACCCATCTGGTTATACTGGTGTTTTTGAAGAAAAAGGAAAAATAATATAAACATACACCTTAACTTATCATATTAACACAAATTTTATTCTTACAAAGTAATCAAAAATTTCAGCTAATAATGTATCTTCGTTGGATGTATCTGAACTAATTATGTATCTTGACAGACCCAAAATCGAAAAATATATATTGAAAGCTAATTATGTATCTTTAGAAATGAAAAATCTATCTTTATTGGATGTATCGGGAGCTAATTATGTATCTCGACAGATTCAAAATTGAGATTTTTAATAATTACATAAAATATCAAAACTTTTCATAATCAAACTCCAAACTGACGGGATTTATATTGTTTACCCAAAAAAAAGGTTATATTGGTGGTTGGGGAAAAAGGAGCTAATTGGAAAAAGGGAAAGGGGAGTTTTATTTGTTAAGATCACAATTGAGACAAACCAAATGTACCAAGAAAAAGTAGAATCTTAAGTCGCAACGATGGTGAAATCAAAAATTTCTTTAAAGACGTTCAATATTTAATATGTATGTATAAACAATAGTTTTTGACCTATATATACACATCAATATAATTTTCTCTGAATAAAATATAATTTTTTGATGAAGGGTGTTCAGTTGACCACCTTTCCTGCTATGTGGCTACGCCACTGAGTGAAGTGTATAAACTCTACATAAAATCATATCTGTTATAGCATATTTTTCCATATCTATTTTATGAATTACAACATCAAAAGGAAAAATTTGACAGAATCAGGGACACTTAGTAGTTCAAATATAATGCAAGTTTGTTAAGTCTTGAGAGACTTATTTGGTCTAATCTTTCATTAATATGTTAATATGGCATGAATAAACACGTACTCCTCTCCTATGTTTCAAAAAGAATGACTTGCTTCCTTTTTAATTTGTTTTAAAAAGAATGCCCTCCCTTTTTAGCAATACTTTAGTTTCAACTTTCCAAGTTACATATTTAAGACCACAAGATTAAGGACATTTGATATATACGACAACTTTAATTTAGGACTACAAAATTCAAAAGTTTTCTTTATTGTTTTAAACTTCGCGTTAAATTAAACTAGTTTATTCTTTTTAAAACAAAAGGAGTACAATTTCTTACTTCTACGTAGCTATTTTTCAAAACAGTATAGATATACATGTAACATACTTTAGAATTGTTTTTATACTGTTTCAACATGCAGAATTGCACATGCAACATGCAAAATTGTTTCTTTACCTAGATTTCATGCAAGTTGCTGGGATATGGGCGACTTACAAGTCGCAGTCACATCGGCGACTTACAATTTGCTGTGACACCAATGACTTACAAGTCGCTGGGCCCGTACAACTTGTAAGTCGCTGACCACCTCCATGATTTGTCCGTTTTGATTTTGTTTAAAATTAATCGTCCCCTTTGGCATTTTTGATTAAAAAAATAGCCCTTTTGGCTCCGAATTCCCTAAAAATATGTCAAATGAAATAAAGTGGTCTATATGATGATGCTTATTTGAGGCTCAAGGGCGTATTACATGCCAGCTCGTCTCTCCTATTAGAAGTTGATCTCAAAGGACCTGATCCTTGAAGTTACCTAATTGACTCTTCTGAGAAGTGAAAGGAAATCAGGTCCTCCATCAAGCAAGGGGAGTGTATATGCATGATAAGAAGGGGAAAAACAAATTAAAAGAAAAGACAGGCCAAACACAAAATAGACACTAAATGCTCATTGAGGGACCTGATCCCTTAAAAGGTTAGTCAATCTTACATTACTTCTGAAATTTTTTAATGTGATTGGTGCTGCTACATAATCTATTTTTAGTTCTCTACTTTGATTCCCAAAATCATTCAAGTTTCTATGCCACTCCTTCATCTATTCATCACCTCACTCTTTCTGTATTCTTTAATCCCTCTTATATGATCATTGACGTAGTAGATTTGGTTAGTTGAACTAAGGTCTCTAGCAAGCCACCTTCTAATACCGCTTCTATGAAAGAACATGAAAGTGTTTTGTGGGCGCAAATGTGGCAAAAAAAAGTGAACAATTGCTCCTTAGGTGAATGAAAAGAAGGCTACGACAGGTTAAAAATAGAGAAGGGGTGCTAATGCACTAGGTTCATCTAAGGTGGCTTCACAATCGAAGTAAATAAAAAAAATATTGAATCTGATCCTATAGGGCCAGGTACTCACCAAGGGTCCGCAATTGAATGCACAAGCTAAGGAATTGACTTAGTAAGAACTCTAGGCTGTTCTAAGAAAATAAATTATCATTCGGGAGAAAGTAGTTGATCTAGATATTATAGAATTACCCAGCTTGGTAGACTTAGTGTCAATAATAAGGTTTCAAACTCGTTGTATATATTCTATCAACCTCTCTTGATTTACATACAGATAGCATTGTAGAGCTTTATATCGAGATGTCATTTTTGTTTTGAAAGCAACGACTTGGTTACCCATGTGAAGGAATGGAGATTTTCTCAGATGAAAAAGTTCTTGATCAAACATTTGAAGTACCTACTGAAGGCTTCGAGTCCATGGAAAAATGCAGACCTAATGCCTTGCCTATGGATTTCTTGTAATACCCTAAAAGCTTCTAGATAAGTTTCAACTATCCATCATATGTTTAAAGGCCCCAAAACATTTATGTCAAACCATAAACAAGTTTCATGACCATTCACCTTGAGTGTGAATATTTTTAATGCAATTATGATCATAAGAAGCACTTTGAGCAAAGTAGAGTTGAGAACATTTGTATTGATTGAGTTCTAATATTGGATTCCACAAGGGTCAACTTTAAATGAGTATAACTCTTATAATAGAATGAGTTAGGTTTTCTACTATATATCAAATGAAAGATGTTCGAGTCTTCTTTCCAATGCATCTGATTTCACCTTAATATGATATTGGAGTAGAAAGTTATGCTTATTTTACTTTGAAGTATGTGTCTGTCAAAAGGTTACGACTAAGTTGATGAGCTATCAACTAGGTGATGACTAAGTTGATGAGCCATCAACTCAAGTCGTCAACTTTAACCAGTAAATTTCAAAATCCAGCTAGATATTGACGACTAGGTTGACGAGTTGTCAACTGAAAATTCCTGCAACTTTTTTTAAGTTTTCTTAGAGGTAATTTGGTCTTTTACTCACATCAAACTCCTTTTCCATGACTTAAATTAGCCAACAAGTGTTATTTGCCTATTCTGAGTTTGTTTTTATAGCTTAGTCTCCTCTCCACTCTCAAGAGAAAGAAGTTAGGGTTTCTTCCTAAAGTTCAACTTTCAAGGATCCAAATTCAAGTTTTCCTCTAAGAAAATCAATAAATTCAATATTCTTTCATCATTATGACCAAAATTTTGATTTTTAATTGAATTTAAAGAAATTGATTTATTAGGGTTCATACCCGTTTTTCTAATGCTTTAAGATTTTGATGTTTTCTCTTGAGTTAAACCTTATCTTGCACAAGATTTCATGTTTACTTATGTTTTTATCCATGAAAGTGATCTTAAGCATTGAATTTGATATTTTTATATAAAGTTTCTATACGATGATAAATGCTTTCAAGTTTAAGCATAAGATATTAAGTTTACAAGAAGTTCAAGCTTATAAGTTCAAGCTACAAGTATTACAACATGATTTAAGTTTAGTTTTGATCTTATGATCTCAGATAAGACATGAGATCCACACGTTTCCTCATGAATATGATTTAAGTAAGACAAGCATCGTTGATTTTTAGTTTATAAACTCATAAGCTATTTTAAGGTGGATTTCATAATTATGAGGAAGCAAGTATATATTTTGGGCATAGTATTTAGCACCGATAGGAAAATGTGGGTTTAATGCATCCTATTTTTCAGAAACTATGTTCCATCATAGGTTTAGCTGCCTTGCCATAGAGTGTCGCCCCCTTTTCCAATATGATCTCAGTTTAGTGGTCACTCTTAGTTAAGGTTCTATTTCGATGGCAAGGGTAAGAAAACTCTCCTCAATATGGGTGAGACATTGGACTCCATGATATCTCACAAGATTTATGTCGGTTATAAGAATCTCCCATAAAAGTAAAGATTTTAGAAACTAAGTGTAATAACTCACTAAGCTTATCAAATTATGCTTTATTATTCATGTTTTATGATATTTCAGCTTTTGATTTTATTTATGACCAAGGTGAGTCCTTTTACACTTAGCATGCATGATTTGAAAGTATTTTTAGCTTCGTTTTACTTATTACACTCACCCCCATATACTCAGTACATTCCAGAAGTACTAACCACATATACACCTATGTGGCTACATTATTTCATAATGTAGGTACTATTTGTAGACCACACATCATAATCAAATAGTTTGCTGCTTCCAGCCAACAAATGATGAGTTCTTTTGATTCGAGGACTTGAGTCAACTATAGTTCTAGTACCATTTTTATTCAGTAGTATTGATTAGGGATAGCAGGGGGTTATGTCCGGATACCTATAGTTAGTATTAGTAGAGACTTCATACAAAGTCAGTTAAAGTTGATGTATTTAGTTTCAGTTTTGTTTTGTATAACCAGAGTGTAAATATTTTAAACAATTTTGTATTGAACATGTTCAGCTAAAGACATCTTTTTCACTTATTACTTCCATTTTTATGTATTTTATTTAGTTGTTCATGCATTATGCCAATATCATGAGTTAGCTTAGGATCACTTGTGGTTCTAAGTATAGTGTGATGTCTAGGGGTAAGTCTCGAGGCGTTACATTTCTACTCAATAAAGTGTGTAAGTTCTTTAAGGTTCTACTTAAATAAAGGGTCTTAGGGACCAAAAGACAGATGTTCACCATCACCACCTTAGAGGAATGTGAGATCACCAAGATAAAAATTAGAGTGACAATTATTTTATGGTGTCTGATCTTATGTCGTCTCAGAAATGAGAAAATACTGAAGTAGATCGAGTGATTGCATTACTTGCTCAAAAGGTGTTGCGATTTCTTGATTAGAATCAGCCTTACAATAGCTTCGGAGGAAAAGTGGGGACATGGTCTCCTGAATGATCTTTGAACCGAAAATGCTCAAGTTTTCAATAAATTTAATTTGCATATAGCTCATACATATGTTTATGATCATTTAACCATGATCCTCAAGTCTTATTCCAAGTACTCTTATTCATCCTTGTTTCCTTGTTCCAAAGTCCTACTACTTTTCTCGTATAAAGATCCTCTGTTTTATGATATTTATCTTGTTACATTTTATTATTTCTTGTGTAATGTCTAACTAAATTTCCTTATAAATGCATGGCTCTGCTTTAGTCTTTTGTTTGCTTCTTACTCTTGTGTTTCTACTTTTATTTCCTCCTACTCAAGGCTTTGCAATGGGATATTGATTCCATTTATGGGAGTGATTTCGTATGTCTCATTGGACATGTCAGCTCCTTTATCCTAAAAAAATAGACCTTTGGTTTTGAAGAATTTTATTATCCTAACCATATGTTCAAACTGGATAAAGCTTTGTATGGACAGAAGCATGCTTCAAGGGACCCAGTCCTCTAGTGAATTAAATAATGCATCAAGTTATCATTGGATCTTTTCTTTTCTTGATGTCAAGTAGACTTGGCATCATGTTAAGTACGGGAGATAATTATGATTTGGTTGAATATGTAACTATGTTGGGTACTTAGTATATAAAGAGAGCACGAGGATAACGACTCATATTATTGAATCTTATAGGGAACAATTTTAAAAGATCATCTCCTTTACCTAAATCTTCCTCCAGTGATATGATTAGATTTCAGGTATCTAGGTAAGCATTTATTGACTATGTCTAGCATAGCTCTATACCATTGTAGGTGTGCCCTTATGGCAAGATGGGAGAAAATAAAAAGTGGAGATTATATATGAAACTCAAAGTATGCGCGCAAAATCTTAGAACAGGGACCAGGTTCCCCTTCACAGGTTAGTACCACTAATTACACTCATAAAAGCTTTGAACTATCTTAAAATGCCACATAGATTTCCTTTTTCTTTTCCACTATTTTGTAACATTATCATATCGTTTGAAACTCTATTGTCATATCCTTTTCTTGACATGAAACATCGATTCTTCTTCTTTTAAGGCATAATATGAACTGTTTCTTCATTTTACCACCTCTTAACAGAATAGTTGAATATTTCTT
The DNA here is from genome assembly GCF_002878395.1 of Capsicum annuum. Classification (NCBI taxonomy): domain Eukaryota; kingdom Viridiplantae; phylum Streptophyta; class Magnoliopsida; order Solanales; family Solanaceae; genus Capsicum; species Capsicum annuum. The sequence continues at coordinate 49,834,109 of NC_061114.1, forward strand.
TAAACCCCTCGTCTGAGAGTTTCTTGTAAACCCCACACTTCTTCCTAAACCACTTTCTAAGAACTTACTCTGCTTTGACTTATCAATAATTTGTCTTCTAGTAAAGTTTCACCTAATAAAACCTAGTAGAGGTTGGTAAAAATATACAAAAAAGTGAGGAAGTAAATATCATGCAGAAAATTACACATAGTTAGGGGCCTGGTTCCTCTATTATGTCTAGACAAAATAAAGGGATGGAATTTGATATTGATGTCTAAGAGATTTGTAAGAAGTTGTTTGAGAGAAGTTTGTTGAGGAAAAAAAGAAAGTCAAGATTCTAAAGAAAGTAGGATGTTAATGTTTCAGCAGGGAACGAGTACCCTTGCTGATTCATCAACGCAGAAAGTGCCTGGAAAAGAGATCACTCATAAAAAATATTTAAAGAAAATAAAAAGAAAAACGTGTGTTATGGTGTAGTGTTTGATCTTGAGATGGTTGAATTGCATATAAGCTTCCTCCAAATCCAATAGGGGGACCAGGTGTCCTGATGGATCAACATCAAGAATTAGCTTCTCAAAATATAAAGTGTCTCAATTGCAAATCAAAGTTGGGAACCTGAATCAAAATCTTCTCCAAGTTATTGAAGATTCTAATGTCGTAAGATTGCAAATGTCTTGAATCAACTCTTCTCCTATCTTCCTTCCCAATATTCGTTCCTATCATCCATCTATTGCCTAAGCTTTATCCCTGACCTTACATTATAAATTAGCAGTGTTCTACTTTTATGTATGCTTGTAATGGTATTAGCAAAATATTTTTCATGTTTTGCTGTTGTCTATATCTCTACTTCTTTTTTATTCCTTTTGTTTATTTTAATTTTTCTCTAGTGCCATGTCTTAACTTGAGTTGATTCTTTCTTTTACTTAGTTTACTATTTGCTCTTTTAAATGATGCTAAAAGGAGAAAGATCTTGGTGAAAAGGGAAATAATGGAGATAGTGGGAACTGATGAAGAGAATTGGTACGTAATAGAAATATGGTAAGGGGAACTGATCAATGGTGACAAGGGAACAAAAATAAGTGTTGGTGTCAGGAATAACAAAAGTAGGCTTTTTTTGTCAAGGGGAACAAAAAATGACTGTTAGTGCAAGGGAAAACATCTTAATCTGATCCATTATTGACTTAAGTTTGTCATCATTAAGAAGAAGGAAAATGTTATATTTGTGGTTTTGATTTGGCAAACTTAGTCTTGATTCTAGTGACTGGCAAGCTCATAAAGGGACCAAAAAAGAATTAAAATATTATTATTTGGAGATATTGGTGATGGAGAAACTAATAAGGAACATGTTGGTGATAAGGGATCTAATAATGGAGGTGCTAGTGATAAGAGGAACTGATAAGGGACCTGATACTCCTAGCTGGTTGGAGAAACTAAAGAAGAGATAAATGATGTTGATAATAGAAAACTCTCTGAATCTGTTACTATTTTGGTTATCTGGTTATCATTATCAAAAAGGGGGAATTGATGTGTATATGGTTTTGATGATTGGTAAACCTCGTAGGAGAGCTTGGTCCTCACCAGATACGGTGCCTTTAGAATTTCTCAATTTCTCAGAGTAAGCTAGGTGAATACCTGTTGCTTAAAGGTATCTTATTTCGTAAGGACCAGGTTCATATTATAGATGTACTCATAACATTGTTAGCTGGTAAAATCTGAATGGGATTTTTCCTGGTTCAACATATGTATTTTAGGTAGTATGGGGACATAGAAGTACCGATCTGGTATGTGAAACTTGTTCTCTTAATGATTGAAAAACTACATGTAGAGGACCTCGTCCCTAAAAGGCATAAGTATGTGGTCAACTGTACAGTTGAAAGTCATGTCCTACAACTATTTTGGCGGCATTTTCAAGAGGTTGGTGGCATAAAGCGACTTTCTAATCTCAACCAATGAGAAATATTCCAGGTTTTTCATCCTATTTGATCCATACATATAGATCATTTTGTGGGAGAAAAACCTAGGTTTTTGCACCAACAAAATTCCTCATCTTCTTGGAAAGCCATCACAAAGTTACATCAAGATAAAGCTCTAACAACCAAGGGACCATTTTGTGGAATATGTCTACAGGTCTAGGTTGTTGAGTGTTTGTATTTTGATCTAATATCATAAACCTACTCCTCTTTTAAGAAGCTTGTGTTGATAGTTTATTTCATGTCTTAGCTTGTAGATTTTAGTTGTGGGCTAGAGTTAGCCATTGTAGTATTGGGGGCTAGAGTTAGCCGTGATAGTACCTTTGTGGGCTAGAGTTAACCTTGCTTGTCTTCGCAATAGAGTTATTTGTAGAGAGTGCTTACAATAGAGTTATTTTAAGGAAAAGGGTTAAGAGTTTAGTTCCTAGGTTGTAAGAGGTTGTAATCTAAAAGTAGCGCTTGTTTTAGTGAAGTTGTTGGTAAATCTTACTGGGGTAATTCGTGGTTTTACTCCCTTGAGTAAGGTGATTTCTCATAAAATATCTTGTCTTCTTTACTTTTGTTCTTCAGGTTTTGTTCTTATTCGTACAACTTGGGGGGGGGGGGGGGGGGGGGGGGGGGGGGGGGGGGGGGGGCAGGTTCTCATTACTACGGTGAATTTGTATAGAACTTTTTTGTTATTAGCTGAAGAAATTGGTAAGGGACCTGGTCCCTAATATCGTGGTGGACGCATACACACCTTTATAGCCATATAATTTGGAATAATTAGGGAATCCAGATTGAATAAAGTGTATAAATAATGGATCAAGCAGATTATTTTTCTTAAGAAGAAGAATATACGAACTATACAGTAAAATTGTCACAAATAGATTTGTCAATTATTTTTGGTTTAGTTATATATGTAGCCATCCCACATATTAACAATCGAACAACCATAAAAATTTGATATACAAATCATGGTCATATAAAACAAATTACAATAACTAACTAATATAACTCAATTATTTCTCCAACCAAATGTACGTGCATCATCAACCAATATTGAAGTTGCTTTAGGATGTACTATTCTCTGTCTATACACTTCATACTACATACCGTATACAAATTGTACAAGAACTGAATGGTTGTAAATAGTATATATGTTTTATATACAGTATAATATAATATCTGTACATTATTTATGTTTTGTCACTGCCTATCGTAGCCACTATCATGCTTCATGGTCATTTGTTTTATATAATGTATATAATAAATGTATAATCTATGTATAGTGTATAGTGTGTTCCCATTAACTATACACATATTATAAAAGTTATTTTACACTAGTTATACCATATATAAAAGGAGTACCGAAGAACCGGCAAACTTAGCCAAAAAAAAAATATGTTATCCGACAGTAATTATTATTTCTTTCCATAGGTCATTTAGTCTTAAAATTTTTCCAAATAAATATCATGCAATACCATATTTTAAAGTGAATAGAAAGCGAAGCAAGTGTCAACAACACCTTAATTTGGTTTGAAATTATTTAGATAAAATAGGCATTTTCGGAACCAAATGAAAGAGGAGATCGCCAAAACAAGGACGAGGAGAAAAAAGGTAGGGTGTTGATGTTCTCTATAGTGGAAGAGAGGAAAAACGGGAGATATGGTGTTGGTCGCTAAGGATGGGAAAGATGAGAAGATGAAAAGAGAAGCAAAAGAATGAGAGATAGAGAGAGGTGATTGAAAAAGAGGGGCAAGGAGAATTTTGGGGTTCGTTTGGTTTGAGGTGTTGAAGCAAATAATCTCGGAATAAAATTTTTTATTGCATGTTTGGTGGACAATATTCGGGATAACTTATTCCGGGACTAAGGTTGACAATATTCGGGATAACTTATTCCGGGACTAATAAATAGTCCCGGGATAAGTTATCCACTCAATTGGTGGGATAACAATCCCACCATAATTTATCCTTGGGATAAATGTGTGAAAGGACAAAAATACCCTCAAACTCTATTATTTTCATTTCTCTCTCTCTCTCTCACACACACACATATATATATATATATATATTCATAAATAATAAATTATGTTTAATTAACGTATAATATATTCATAAATAAATTATATATATATAATAATTAACTAAACTGGTAAAGTGTATAATAATTATGTTTTGAACGTATAATATATATTATGAACAATATAATATATTATGAATAACGTTTAATATATTCATAAATATATATAAATTATATATTCATAAATTATATTTAATTAACGTATAATATATTCATTAATTATGAATATAATTTATTGCGTAATATATAACGTATAATATTATGAATATATATACGTTAATTATGTTTAATTATATGTATATTATGTTAATATATTTAATTATAATATATTATGTTTAATTATGTTTAACTATATATTATTTAATTATATATAACATAATATATAACGTAATATATTCTCACACACACATAAATTTTGTTTAATTAACTTATAATATATTCATAAATAAATAAATTTTGAACAGTTTACCATTCAAAATGGTTGTAAAATATATAAATTATGTTTATTTATATATTTTAATTTCTCTAAAAAATAATAAAAAATTTTAAGAATGTATATTTAAAGCTTAAAAAGAAATATATATATATATATATATATATATATATATATATATATATATATATATATTTAAAGTTAAATAAGATGGAGGGTATTTTGGTAATCAATCAATTTATTCTTAGAAATTATACCATGCATATTACTTTGAATACAACAAACCAAATACTCAATAAAAAATAATTCCAGCATAACTAATCCCAATATAACTTATCCCATCATAACTTATCCAAGTATAACTAATCCCGGTATAACTTGTTTTCAAACCAAACGACCCCTTAGGATTTAACTACAACTTGTTAATAATTTAGATTTGAAGTGCCTTTCGGGTCAAAATCTATAAAGTTGGGCACTAAAATTTAGGATAAAATACATATTTAAATAAAGAAAAAATACATGGAGTACCATACCTATGACTTAAATTATAAAAAATAGCAATACTTTAATAAAATTACACTGTGTAGCAACAATAACATTATTTTAAAAGTGGTCCCCTTCTTTACCTTTTACCGTGTATAGCTTTCCCCTTTTCATGCTTTTCTCTTTCTCTTTCCTTATTTTTTTTCTTTACCCTTTTTTCGTGCCATTGAAAGATTTTCTTCTTTTAAATTTTTTCCTTTCGCACGATTTTAAGAAGATCTGATAAGGATAGTGTTCCTCTATTTCAGGTAACTAATTAATCCCTTATTGCATGTTATCAGGTTCTCCATTTTTTTGTACTGTAATCCATCAACAACTCTGATTTTAAGTTTTTTAGGCTCTAATGGCTGAACAAAGTTTCACCATTTCTCCAGTTTCTCCAATTTTATGCGCTAATGGCTGAACAAAAATTTTAAGATTTTTATGCTCTAATGAATTTTAAGGTAATCCATCAGTTTCTTCATTTCTCCAGTTTCTCCGTTATGAAGGAACTTAGGTCCAAGATTTATAACAATCCGGTGAAGATGACGGATATTTTGAAAAAAAAAAGTGGTTGAAGAAAATTTCTTCTCCGAAAGAACAAAAAATAAAAAAATATGAGAAGAAAAGGAAAGTCAAAGGAATTGCCGAGTAAAGCAATGTTGATGATGATGTTGAGAACTCTTCTGCTAGTGAATTTGAAGAAGAAATAGAAGAAGAGGTATTTTTCGTTGTAAATGTATTTTTATTTACTATTATGTATTTAGGGAGTTCAGTAAAGCTTTTATCAAATTTGGGGGTAATATGTATTTTTCATGTATTTCAGTTAATATGTATTTCATGTTATGCTGATATGTATTTATTGATTTCAGCAAGCTGATTTTGTGAAAATGATAAGTTAAACAAGCATTTTTGATTAACATGTATTTAATTGTATTTTATGTGAACCTGCTATGATTAACATGTATTTAATTGTATTTTATGTGAACCTGCTATGTTTATTTGTATTTTGTATATTATATGAGTTTGCTAGGTTGGATGCATGGAAAATATATTTTTTTTCACTATTTTGGATTGATGATACAATTACTTTTTATGATTTTGACCATATTTGTATTTATTGAAATACAAATACACTTATGTTTTTGGACATAATTGTATTTATTAAAATACAAATACATTTTGCAGTTTGTGTTATAGAAATTTAAAGTGCATACAGATACATATGCACTTTCATTTGTATTTTTGTTATAGTTCGATATATATTTTAAGGTATAGGGTAGTATTTGTATTTTTATACATGCATATCAAATTTCATATGTATTTTTCTTTAGTGATGATTTTGTATTTTTGGTCTGTTCAATATATAAATGCATTGTTATATGTATTTTTTGATGTGTTGGTTGTGTGTAGTTGTTTTTCACAGTTTAATAAGGTGTAGTTTAACTTTGTATAGGTGTCGCGTGATGAAATATTCATTGTAAGAAATCTTTTAAAATTTGCAACACATAAATATTTTAACTATACGTATAATAAATTTGTAAGTTTGTACAAAATATATTTTAACTATTATTCAATGGTTTTTTGTAGGGACTGTGGTCTGTATATGGTTACTTACGCAGAGTGTCTTTCTTTTCTTATGTTTTGTAGTAAATCAAAGTTACTAATTGAGAAGTGAATGAAAGTTATTCATTTTACTCTTATATGTTGAATATGTTTTCAATAAGTTTATAGTATATATTTTTTGCAGTGTTCAGTATGATTTGGAACATTGTTCATATTACACTTCAAAATACATATGCAATGTGCGTAGTTGAAATATACATATGCAATTTTCATATTCAAATTTAAAATATATATGGAATTAACATCATATGTATTTTTTTGTTTCTCCATTTGATTTTGAAATACATATGAAGCTTTATATAACTATTTTACTGTATTATCATATAATATGAAAAACATTATTTACTTCGTATATATAATTTACTACCTGTTCATACAATATATAGATTACTCCGTGTTGTTATAACATATAGTTTAGCAAATACATTAAAACATATATATTTTCACAATATAAGCATATGCATTTGTCTTTCAAATTTAGTAATACAGTTAAGTATTTCAAATTTAGTAATACAATTAAGTATTTTTAAGAGTCATTTATAAAGCATTATATCAAACGGTAGATAAATGTCCCAAAACAAATTTAACAGATGTGTTCCAATTTTCTGAACCGGAACGCTACACGGTGCTCATGACCCCGAAGGACCACAAGCTAACCCATGACTGATATTTGTACCTGTATACTACATAAAAGACTGAAAAATGCGAAAACATGAACTAAAAGGCCATAAGGTTCAATACTAATACATAACTGAAAATATGGTATAACAATACCAAAAAAATTTGAAATAACTGTCTGAACATACTATAGTCTGGAAAGCCTCTAAACTGTCTGAATAAGGAGTTTATGGGACATGTCCCCAACTAACTCCATCTAGCAACTGAACTAAAATAGTAAATGAAGCAATAATCATATCGTCCTCGAATGAGAAGGACTCACTACAAACTCTGAACATTGAAATGCTACTGCTGATCTGGAGCTCGTGCCTCTGAACCTATGGTGTAACATAAGAGAAAACACCATAGCGCAAATACGTCAGTACGTATGAATGTATAGAGTATATGAGTAAGGTAGGCTAAATGCAAAGGGTTATATGCATAAACAATACTGACTGATATGAACGTGAGAATACATACATGCACACGTAACTGTAACTGAACTCATGGAGATACTAACTACTGAGTCTGAATACTAACAACATAAGTGTAATGATACTGAGATACTGAATAGATGAATGACTATTTCTGACAGTTCAAATTATGAAGAACTGGTCTGACTGACTGTCTAACAGTCCTGAAACTGAATACAGAGCATGTAAATCACTAATAAGTGAGGAACTGATACTGTATTACTAAATACAGAGGGACTTGTATTATGTTACTGATACATGAATAACTTTATGTGATAGTTCTGATTATGAAGAACTGGTCTGGTTGACTGTGTCTGACAGGCCTGAAGCTGAATACTGGTATTATGAATTCTGATAACTCATGTGACTAATAACATGAGTTCTGAGAACTGATATAACTGATAGCTAAGTGACTGTATCTGATAATCCATAAATTTGAAGGAATTATCTGAGTTCCGTTCTATTTCTGAGTTGACTGTATCTGACAGTCCTGAAATATGAAGAACTATCTGAGTTCTTTTACTGAGAATGGGACTGAAACTGAGACTATAGGAAGTAGTTGTCTAACCGACATGCCCCAATAATGCATATAGCTAAGTTGGGGTTCAGTCTTTGTCCCAACTAAAGGGGTGTCAATACCGCACCACTAGTAAGGACAGTTGTAAGTGACCCTTATTTGGCAGTTACTCAAATGAAAATGGTAGGAACCCTAAATTGATAGGTTAAGCCACCTCATCAACCCTAATTTGATAGGTTAAGATGTCTCAACCTACATTGGCTACGTAATTCTGGAATACAAGAATGACTGCTAAGAATCACACCCTGAACTGGCAGGTGCGTTTTCATCCTTGGGTTCACTCAGTGCTAACTTCTACTCCCATCTGAAGGACACTGAACTGAATAACTAAGCTGAACTGAATAACTGAACTGAACTGATTAGCTTAACTGATACTGATTAACTGGACTGATACTAGTGGTATTGTTTAGCAGAGCTAAACTAAGTTTACTGGATTTCGATGACTGATGGAATGTACTGAGTTCTGAGGACTGGTTGATAGTACTGAAGTTACTAAGATTAAATATGAATACTGAGGTTGCTGAGGTTACTGAGCACTGAGATTACTGAGATTTTCTGAGTTACATGACTGACTGAATTCTATAGATCATGGCTTGACTGAGAGTATCATGATAACATGACATGGCTCTGGGCACACAGCTACATTTTTTGGGTACAAGTACCCCTAGGACTCGATGGAAGGAAACTGACACAACTTGACTTTCTTGAGTACCTGACCATCAATAACAATCCATAATACATGAGTGAAGGATTTCATGAAGTACATGGTTATCATAATATCTAACATGAATAGGAATGCTTATAATCAAGTCATGAATCTCATATTCTAATATCATGGGCATTCCGACAACATATACTGTTCATAACGATAGCATGAAAAACATTTAAGCATAAGGGAATGGCAAACATGTAACATTTAGTTCATATTGTAATAATTTGGGGATAACTCATATGATACTTCAAAATTATGATCTTGTTCATAGCATGGAAGGCATATAGACATACTATGAATCCATTCCTCAATCATCATGTACATTCCATTAGCACATATATTGCACAACAATGACAAGTAAGCTCTTTGAACATAGTAGACTAGTATGAATTTATCATATAGTTCACCCCTAAGTTATAATACATGATTTCTATCATTCTAGGCATTTTATCAAACACCTTACATGCACAATTTTGAGCATAGGTGTACTTAACAAATTTAGAAATCTTGAACCACCCAAATTCATGGGTTTCCAACTAACATGCTCATACACTTCATGGAAACACATTTAGATACCATCTTGAAACACAATTAATAGCCATCAACATGAACATAATCACACAACAACATAAAGATCATAATTTATTATTTAAAACATGGTTCTTAAGCTCCACGGATGAAAGGGATCCGTGGATCAACACTGCACATACCTTATTTCTTAATTACATGAAGATTAATAGAGAGAATTGCTTAAACTTGAATCTTCTATGAAAACCCTAGCTTGTGTTCTTGAGAGGATTTTGAGAGAAAGAATATGTTTTGGTGAAATAAGGGCTTAATTTCGTGTTTAGGCATTATATAGGGGTGGGAAAAGGACCATTTTGCCCCCAAAACGGACTGTTTAAGTCACCTAGACTACAACATGTGTGGCGCACACTTTACTGCACACATTAGGGTGTGCGTCGCACACCTTATCGTATATATTAGGTTGTGTGTCATACACCTTATGGCATACTTTATGTTGTGCGTCGCACACCTTATGTTAGGTGACGTACTCCACTTTGTAAAGTCATAACTTCTTGCTCGGGTGTCGAATTTGGGAAAAATTTATATCATTAGAAAGATAATTCAAAGAGATTTCATTTGATATATAGTAGGGCCTCTAATTCAATATATACAAGGAGTTATGATCGATTGAAGTTGACCCAAGTTTTGACGCTCACTAAAACTTGAACGATAGGAAAGCTTTCAACTTGTACTTGAGTTAGGGAACCTCTATGATCTAAATTCATGCTTAAATAGATTCCCACACTACATAATTGATTAACACACTAAATTTACATAGGATTCGAGGCATTTGAAACGTCTACGCATAGGAATGATCGATTTTCATTCTAGTCCAAAATGTGGGGTATTACAATATTATTTCCTACATGAATGCCTATTGTGACCCTTAGACCTACAACCACTGCATGAGTTGATGCTCTTTTTTCAAAATATATCCCTTTCAGATTTTTTCATGATCCTTCTTTGCAGGTCTTCCAGAAGGTCGTTTGTACTTTGGAGGCAGTACTATTTCACTTGTCTTGTACAAAGGTAGACAATTCATGTCTTGTATATATTTTTTTGCAAAATAAATACTTTTAAATCCATATTATTATGTATTTGTATTTGCCGTGTATTTTCAGTGATTTGATATCCTACTTGAATATGTTTGCTGCTCAAATTCACATTTAAATGAGATGCAAGAGATTGTGCAGTTCATTGAATGATGCTATCGTGCTCATCAATATAGCATCAGTGACGTACTCTTCATAGTTATTATCATACGCCCACCTTCTAGAGTGCTTCACGGGAACTGGTATACTACCAATTGCTAACTGATTTAACCTAAAATACACAAATATACATATTCGTAATCTGTCAATTGTTACAACATACACTTTCACAACAAAAAATAAAAAAAAATTCTATAGTTATAAATGTAAAATATACTTACACAACCAACAACTACAATCGAAAATACATTTACACAACATCTGTTACACTAAAAATACAAACACAGTAAAATTTTCAAGCCAAAATACAATTACAAATTATCTGTTCATTGTTAAATATAATCAAATCCAGAACATACAGAATCGACACAAGCAAAACAAATATAAAAAAACTGTTCAGATATACACATATACTCTCAACTTCCGACAAACAAAACTCCACAAAATATAATTTGATATGCTTGGAAAATTTATTTCGATCAGTTTTGTGTTCTATCAGTTCAAATTACTATTGCATTAACTTTTCATCATAATTTGTTAAGAAAATATTCATAAGAAAATTACGACGAAGTAAAAAATTTGAACGAAGTAGCATAAAATATCAATAAAAAAATATCAAACAAAAATAACTATAAAGGCTCGGAAAAAAATAAGAACAAATTCATTTTTTCAACTACATTACACCTTATGAAATTGATATGCAAAAAAATATTATGATTTAATACCTTCACCAATGGTTACTGATGAATTTACAATCGATAGTTGAATTAGGAGAAATTTTTCAGAAGAAGTTAAACTTGATCGTTGAATTCGAAGAAAGTTGTCAAACTGATCGTTGAATTTGATTGCTATATACAGGTGTACTCTCAAATTCCAACAAGCAATACTCCAAAAAATATAATTTCGATCAGCCTGAAAAACTAGTTTCAATCAGTTTTTTGTTGTACTAGTTCAAATTACTATTGCATTAACTTTAACTCGAAATTTGGTAAGAAAATATTCATAAATAAATTTACGACAAAGTTAAAAAATTTAAATGAAGTAGCACAAATAGATCAATAGAAAAATAAAAAAAAACAACTAAAACGGTTCAAAAAATTTGTAACTAAAAAAATACGGTTTAATACCTTCAACAACAGTTATGGATAAATTTAGATTTGATAGTTCAATTCGAAAAAAATTAACTAGAAGAAGGTAATGTCGATCGTTGAATTCAAACAAACTGATTGTTCAAACTAATCGTTGAATTCTACTAATCAGAAGAAATTGAACAACAAAAAGAATACATTTGAAATTGATTGAAATTGAAGATGGATATACTTTTGATTTTGCATTTTTTTTAGGAACACGTTTCTGAAACTGATTTTTGAATTTGAATAATGTTGTTAGAAAATAACTGAAAATGCGTGAGTTATGAGCTTTTAATGAGAATGTAATCTAAATAGTTAATTTAAGGTAATTTATCATATTTAAATAAGTTAATTATGGGCAGTAAAAATCAGTTGTATTTATATTTTTAAAGCAATAGTTTACAAAAATACAAAATACAAGTTGCTATATTATGTTATTATGAAAGTGTTGCTATGAATTTCATAATTAAGAGGCTAAGTATGCTATTTCTGAATTTTTCCCTTAAATAAACATCCATAACCTAGCAACTAAACCTCACCCTACTTTGAAAAAATTACACAATCACACCTACTTCCTAATGAGTAGCACCTCTCTTCTATCTTTTTCTCTGGTTCCTCTCTTCTCCCTCTTTCTCTTTGCATCTTTCTTCCCTCTTTCTCTATTCCTACTGAACCTAAAATGACAAGTTTATTATATCAGTTAATTAGATCAATTTCAAAACCCCACGAATCCATTAGGCTAACCTATTTCATTACTCCAATTCTGAAACTCTACTAAAAGAAGTCACAACTTTACCTGATTTCCCAACCATCGAAATAAATATAAACATAAATCTAATGTCATATGTTGCTACTTTGAATTATTTTTCTAATTTATCAATTTGAATTCTTATGATATTCAAACTCAGATCATATATCTTTTATTTTTAAGTATGTATCTATGGATACATGCTTTCATATTCTACTGGTTATATTTGTAAAAATTGATACTAGGTACAAATATACATGAAATTATACATTGTGAAACAAAGATACAAAGAAGGAGAGAAATGATAGAGGGAGGAAAGTAAATGAGTGAGGCAGTCTATTCCATATTCATGTGAATCATGCTTCTAATAGATTGTGTTTGGGATAAACTATACCTAATTAGACACGTATTATAATAGTGTTTTCTATTGTTACTAAGAATATCTGCAGTAAAGGTATATAAATATTTTTCATCATGGGTGTTAGGATCAATTCCTTGGTATATGAGTGCATTAGATATGAATTAAGGTCATACGATGCCCTTAGCACAAAGTTAAGATGTAAATGTACTTATAAATTTAGTTTTGAGCCAAGTTTATACTAGAGTCAAATTCTAATGAGCATACTTTCTAGAATATCAAGATTTATGGGCTCCAGTAGCAATAAATTAAGGATCTCTAAGTCTTTTTTCCAATGCAACCGACCGTTTGTTAATCCGCTTCACAAGTAAAAGCTTATGACTGTTTACTGAAGATTGTCTATGATGAAAAGCTGAGGTTGTGGTAGAGGATTTAGGATGCTATAGTGGGGCTGATACAACGGGAATTTTCCCGCTATAGTGAGACAATAGTAGTTTATAATCTTATTTTGATGGGTTTCAGTCCATAAAATCTAAAATTTCATTCTTACGCCCTAGAGAGGCAATTTGTTCATGGTTGGAGTGGAAATTCTTTATTGGGGTAAGATTCTTACTCCCTTTTAATATCAATTACTTTTTCTTCTTCTTCTAGAATCATCATAATGGGGGATTATGGTGAATTTCTTGTGGTTAGAACCATAGGTTCATGAAATTGAGGGAAAAATCTATGGCTATGAGTATTTTCACCTAGAATTAATTTTAGATTGTAAATGAACTCCTCCTAGTTTGAAATTGTGGTTCAAAACATGAATTTTGATGGTTGGGGACCTTAAATTCTATAAAGATGAAACCTTTAGATATAAAACTCTATTTATGGAGATGGGTTAAGCATGATAGAGCTAGTTAGTGGTTAATTGATCCTTGAGTATTGTTATACACCATGAGGGTAAAATTAGTTGGTTTGAATTTCTAAAGTATTTATTTGAAGAGTAATAGATTAATTACTCCTATGCTTGTTGTATATTAAATGATTTAGCCTTTGGTTACATGAAGAAGAAGGAAGATCATTTGTGGTATAACTTATTTATTGCAGCCGCTTGGCACCCAGGTAGGATAGGTTTAATATGTAGTACATCTTGGTTAAATTTCATGACCATAATGTAGTTTGATGAAAAATTTCATGCTTACACCTGCGGGCACGATGAATGGTTGCTAATAATCATTATGTGAATATGAATGAAATTTAAAATGGTTTAATTACTGTTTTGGGCAAATTTTGATGATTTGAGGATTATGTTTTAATTGTGATAATGCGTGAGATTATTTGTATGTTGGTGTCCGGTTATGGGACTGTAGATTATGAAAATGAATGACTAGTAATTCTGATTTTTTTCAAAGTTGGAAGGTGTTGATGTAAACTGATAATAATAAAGCAGGAATGATAGTGAATAGGTAGGAAAAGTTTAATTAAAGTTTGTGGATGGTAGTCCTAGTTGAGACATTGGGTGATAAATAAGTCTATGCTAAAGCCTTGTCATAATTTCATTGATATTGAGAATCGAATTAAGGTGAATTGGATATGAATGACTGAATTCGATTGAATGATTGGTCATAAATATTGTTAAATTATGAAATCGTTGTATTTTTGGATAAAGACTTTATAGTGTTACAAGTGGTGATATTTGTAAACTTACTTGATGATCACACTTGAATCAGTAGGGATGGTTTAAGGTAGTTGAAACTCAACTTGTTTTATGTGTTCATGTTAATTGTTCCTTCGTATTGCTTATTATAATGCACGTTTAAGGAAAGTAAATGACTATTTGATATCCTAAGTGTTAATTGATTACAATGAACTTATATGAAAGCTTGCTGGTTTTTACAAGTGTTATTCCTATTATCATTGTAGTTGTGTGTAATGACCCTCCATGTCATTTTCTGTATATCTACACCTTTTTTCATTATATAGTGCTTTCCTAATACTACCTCAAGTAATTAATAACTTGTTGGAGCTGACAGGTCAGCTACCTAGTAGTATATTTGGTTTTTAGATTCAATTCCTTATTTTGGAGTCTTCATTGGTAAAGATTGTCTATCAGAGGTTAACTTTAGGTTAACAACCTTGTATAGCAGCGTTGATAGTTCTATTAGCTCTAGAATGTCAATTTTAGGATAAGGAGACCTTTGGTTTAGGTTCCGAGTCTTTCAGACTCATTTCGAGCTATTAGGTGGATTTTGTTAAAAGTGGCCCTTGGATGTGAGGACCACATTTGATCGACATAACTCCGAGCAGAAATTTTAATGGCACCATTGAGTTTAAAATGTCAAATTTGATGGGGTAGCATTGTTTGTTTGCTTTTACGGTTAGAATCCCAAGGGGTCGATGGAAACTTGTCAAAAATCAAGTTTCAGCTGGTGCAACCGCTTAAGCGGTGGTCACTTTAGAGGCAAAGGGGTCGCTTTAGCAACCAAGGATGGTTCCTTCCCTATCGCTTTAGTAGAGTTCTGACCTCTTTAGCAGATTTTTCTTGAGCAACGTGTTGTCTGCTAAAGCGGAGGTCTGCCCGTTGCAAGTGTCGCTGAAGCAACAACATGCCGCTTTAGCAGTGATCGCTTAAGGGGTAATCACAGAGGCATTTAATTCATCCCTCACCCATTTTTTTCCCATTTTATCCAAGTCCCAAGAGCATTAAAACCGTAGAGTAAGAAGAAAATTGAGAGATTGGACCTTGGTAATCGTATGGTGTTGGTGAGCTTGAGAAAGTCGTTTGCTTATCGTAATCCATGTAAGTTTTTGTCTAATTCTTGATTTAGACATAAATCCTTAGTTTTTGGTGGATTGATTTTGATATCATTTGAGATTGAAATTTATCCTTTCTTGAGGTTATATGATCTTTGTGCATAGAGAGACGTGTTGATTATTTCGAGATTGTAATTTCGTAAGCGGGCCTCATATGAGATTTTGTCTCAATTTTAAACCCGAAGAATTAAAATGTAAGGTGGATATCACTATTCTCATAGTAATGTGTATATCACTTTTTTTTTCGTGTGGCATCGAGCCGACGCTTCTCAAAAGAAAAAGTCTCCAATTTAGCTAACTTTATTTGACTTTCTTGAGCGTCCAAGTAGGCTAGACTTACTCTCCTCTAAGATTGAGCTTAATTTGGCATTGATATGATATTGTTCTGGGCGTGAGTTGGGAATATATGACTTAGCTATATATTTAGTAAAATTCATATTAATTTCCGATTAGTGAGCCGTATTTAGGCGGATTGATCTAATTACTCATTCCTTGTGTTAAATAGCTATCCTAGAAACCCAAAACCCTAAACCCCCTACCCTCTCTCTCTCGTTAAAAAATTCTCTCCTTTTTTTCTAAAATTTTCTTCATAATTTTCCATCGGAATGGCTTCACCGCCATCGGTGGAGATGCGTCGGCCACCAGATCGGTCAAAAAATGTGCACACGAGTGATGTGCACCACTCACAAATGGATTCTATCAGAAATCAGCTCACATCTGCCCAAAAAATAAAAAAACTTAAAGAGGTAGTTGTGGGTTTGACGGACGAACGCTGGAATGACATGCAACAAATATTGGAGGAAGAGGAAGCTGATTTAATAGAGAGAGGTAATGGTGTTAATTCTCAACTTCCTCCTAGTTGTCCAAAAAGTTTGGAGGATATTTAGTTCTGCCTCCCCCAGAAACTTAGAGTCCAATTGGAGGAGAAAAATATGGTTTCGGCACTGTTTAAAGCCGGTGCCGGAGCTCCGGCGAACCTGACAGTGATGGACCAATCCCATGAGATGCGCCAACCCTCCGTGAGCATATCCCTCCCAAAACCCCTAAATTCTAGTGTACCAATTGACCCCAATTTAAGTTTGAAGGCAACGCCAACTGTGGCAAATTTTGGCGCCGTCGTGATTCATCGGATAACGGGAAAAGATACACACCATCTGATGGGCCTCATCACACCGAGCAAAACCCATTAAGAAGATCCAAAAATCACTGAGCCAATCACCACCAATTTCAACTCGTAAAATGCGCCAATTGTGGCAATTTCTGACGACGGCGGTGCCGACGCGCCGGAGTACGAGATTCAAAATTTCCAACAAAATTTGAAGGCAAATGAGGTCAGCAACTCTAATTTTTGTAAAAGCCCCATCTGAGTCAGCTCAAAATCATTTTAATTTGGAAATTAGGGTTTCAAAATCCCAATTTTCCGATGGTGGAGCTCCAGTGGCTGATACCCGAAATTGGTCAGGGGAATTTATGTAAAATGATCCAATTTCTGATTTCCCTAAGATTGATTCAACTAATTCGCCTTCATTGTCATCCAATTTGCATTCCGATGAATTAAATGTGGTCGATGAGGATGATGATTATGTGCAGTCAATTGAAGATAATTCAGGTAAATTTTCTTCTTCTAAACAACTTGTGGAAGATGTTCCTGCAATGATTGGTGTTGATGGGAATGCACATGGTGTTGTGCATAGTGTTGGTGTGAGGTTGGTAATGATGTTTTGTCTGCTGCTGCTACTATCCAAACCCCAAAACAGTCCCAAAAATGTGTTCATGATCCAAAAAAGTAGTCCCTAAATGGTGTGTTGCAAGGTGTGGTCTCTAATGGTAATGGTGGGGTGCAAGGTGAGGTTGTTCCTAAGAATTCTACTGCTGATATCCTACCCTGTAACCTGTCCAAAAAACCTGCAACTAACCCCAAAACTAATCATCCAAAATACTCACAAGCCAATAATTCTTCCAAAAATAAACCCTATAAAAAGGAATGACTGGGCTAGGAAGATAGATAAGCAGCACAAGGGTCAAAAAAGGTTTGATCTTGTTGCTGAATAACTAGATGACAAGTTCCCCCCCTTCCAAGGAAAGATAGAAAGCCTGCCAGTTCAAAGGATTTGTGTACAGAGAATAAGGCTACTTCACCTCTTGAGAAAGATCAATATAAGGTCATTCACTCGGAAGATGAAGTAGATTATGACAACCAATCGATTGAAGAAGAAGAAGAGGAAGTGGTATGTCAAGAACTTGTAAAAGCCTTTGGTCCTTCAGGTAACAGGAAAGAGAACAAAGAAAACCAATAGGTTGCAGTAAAAGAAGGTCTATATCCAAGAAGTTTTCAGCAGAAAGGTCCTTTCTCTAAAATAGGACCCAGTTCATCAACCAATAGACCACTTACAAGGTCACAAAGCAGGAATTTTTGACATCATGTAGGGTACTAATCTTCATCAGCTATATATATTTTTATTTTTGGTATATTGTATGTCTCTTCTGTTGGGATATGGTATTGATTACTACATCATAATAGAAGAGCCTTTTTGTATGAGCAAAATCATAGATTGCATAGCCTAGTTATTAGGTTGTATTATTTTCATGGAATTAAGCTACGAGGTCTTATGTTAGTTAGCTTAATTTCCATTACTATGTTATCTTTTTATGGGAGGTCTTGGCCTAGTCCCCCTCCTTGTACTTTCTTTCTTGTTGAAATAAAAAGTTTGGGGGTGTTGCTCAACCCCTGGCCCATCATGGGTCTCTTAAATTAAAAAAATAAGAAATTATTAAGACTTGCTTAGCGCCCTTTACCGAGCTTTTGGGGACTTAGTCTAGTTTGGGGTAGAAATTATGTTTGAATGGACTATTGGGGTTAGAAAGGCCCTTTCATCCCCTTTTTAGGTCTAAATAATAATTAGCAGCTCTCTGTTGGCTTAGGAGCCCTTCTTCCATATTCCTATTTATAATTTTGAGCTCGAGAAAGATTTAGACATTTTCTAACTTTGATTAGGCTAGGTCCAAGGTTTATTTTAAAACCTTTTTGAGTTTGAAAATTATGATTCTAAGACTGTTTTGAGTTTAAAAATTATGATATTAAGACCAATTTGAGTTCAAAATTTATGATATTAAAATCAATTTGAGTTCGACAATTAAGATATTTAGACCTATTTGAGTTTGACATCTAGGATGATATTATTTCTGGTTTGAGTTCGATATTTATGATATTATTTTTGGTTCAAGTCTGGCATGTGAGGTACTATTTCAGTTTGAGTTTGGCATTGAGGGATTACTTATGTTGGTCATGGAACCGATTTAAGTCTGGTGTTTATAGTATGAGAGGATCCACTATTACGATTTTGATGTTTGGGTATCTTATGAATGTTACTATTAAAATTTTCTTCTTAATTGCACCTATTGGGCTTATGGGGGATCGATTGCATTATTTATTCTTGCTTACGTCTGCTAGGATTATGGGGCCTAGTTAGGATATAGTTAGTCATGTTCTTCTTGATATTATTTACACAGTTGTATACTTTCAATATTTGGAGCACTGTTCCAGGTTTTCCCTTTCCCCCGACTTTACTTTCTATCTCGTATCTTATTATACTTATATTATGATTTAGCTAAGTCGGTCAATGATGCCTACTAAGTACCCATTGTTTTTGTACTCATACTACACTTTTGCATCTTTTTTGATATAGATTTGATTGCTAGCTATTGCCATTGATGTCTATGGTAGTGCTGGTCGGAGTTTGGAATATGGTGAGCTTTCAGAGTCGGAGATAATCTTATATCCTTTTCTATTTTGGATAGTCTTTATATTTGAGACTATTGTGCAATCGATACTTATAGTACTCTTATTCTTTTGGTAGAGGCTCTTATACTCAACTTACTAGGTTGTGGGATATTTCTACTATTTTTCTTATTCATCTTCTAATGTATTATCATTCTTACATTTTATGTCTTGAAATCTAATTTACTTAGATAGATTTTGGTATTTGTCTTACTTTCCACCAACTATTCCATTACTAGTCATTTTGGGGTACGATTTGGCTTACCTACTAGTGGGTCAGAAGTAGTTGCCATCATGACTCATGAAATTAGGTTGTGACATAGTGATTGTTGTGATATTTGTCATTATTATGAGATATACCAATATTTGGACATTTTCACAGGATTTATATTTATTACTATAGGATGTACTGGTATTTGAACATCGTCACATGATTTATATTCATTATTATGGGATGTACTGATATCTGGACATCTTCACGGGATTGGTTGATATAAGATTGACAAACACTTGATATCTGGGATTCGATACAGGGACCAGATCTTTTCCTTTGCAGGTCATAGCTAGTAGGCGACTATAAGACCTTTAGCATGTATGTATAAGGTAATGGTGAGTGCGATGATTTCTTGAATAAAGTAGGGTTATATTTTTAATTGTTATATTGATTTTTCCATGAACCAGACTTATTATTTAACTTGTTATATTGGTTCCTTCTGTGAACTAAACTTATATATTTACTTGTTATATTTGTTCTTTGAGTGAATTGGGCTTATGTGTTACTTGCTATATTAGATTTCTTGAGTAAAATTTAATGATTTTAACATGGTTGTTTTTGGAATAGATCTTTTAGTGGATCGAATTTATCTATTACTTATTATATAAGTTGGTTCCTTGAGTGAACCGAATTTATATATTTACTTATTATATATAGTGGTTCCTTTGAGTGAACGAGGTTTATGTATTTATATGTTAGATATGTTGGTTCCTTTAGTGGACTGGTTTCATCTATTTATTGGTTATATATGTGTAAGACCCTGCAAAATTTCTAAGCTTAGTTCAGTCCTTTAAGCTTGTCAAGGGTCCCAGACTTAGAAAATTTTAGTTAAAGTTTCCAGACTTAGTTTATTTCTTTGGCCTTCGAAAGTTGGCAATCTCATTTCGCAACCTTAACATTCTTTAAAGGTCCATATTTTTGTTGATTCATGATCAAGTAGGTCAATAGGTGTTCCCGAACAAGTTTTGAATTTTTTAGACCTCGTTTAGACCATGGTTGAAGTCCCAAAATAGTGGACCAACGCGATCTCGACGAGCCTCTTTGCCTATCTCATTGGTTAACATTGTTGCAGGAATTGCCAGTAAAAGTGCTGAGGCTTGGCGCGATCATGGCGTGATGCGTCGAGTATCGCGTCGATGCCATCGATGCACCGCGTCGCCAATTGCATCGATGCTCAGTTTTCAATCATTAAGTGTCGGCATCTTTAAGGGAAAAAAGGGTTAATTTTCCACCCCTATATAAGCCTATAACACAAGATTCAGCTAGGTTTCCACCAAAATATAGTAGTTTCTCTCAAATTCCCTCAAGAACAAGTCTAGGATTTTCAATTAAAGGTTCTAATCCAGGATATTCCTCCATCAATCTTCAAGAAATCATCCACTAAGGTATGTCAAGTGTCCATTCATGGATTTCTTTCATCCATAAAGCTTAATAATCCTATTTTAAGATCATACATTATGACATTTATGTTGTGGGTTGATTATGACCATGTTGATGTTGTTGTATGATTCCCAAGTTGGAATCCTTAATGTGTTTTCATGAATCTATGCTAGCATATGGGTTGAAATCTATTAAATTGTGCTGATTTATGCAATCATGATGTATTGATTTAATGTTCATGCCTAAGCCTAAAGTTATGCATGCAAGGTGTTTGATAAAATGCCCAAGAGAACAAGAATTAAGCATTATGACTCATTAGGGCCTAAATGATGAATTCATGCTTTACCCTTATGTTAAAAAATGACTCCCATGCTATTTTTATGCATTGAAATTGTTTGATGGAATGCCCATGAGACTAGAATTGTGAAACCATGAGATATATTTGAATGCATTCCTCTACATGTACAAGATTATGAATATCAAGTTCTTCATGAAATCCCCAATGGTTGTATTATGAATTGTTGACTATGGTCATGTGTTCAAGAAGTGTCATGTCTTGTCAGTTTCATGCTATCGAGTCCTGGGGGTACTTGTACCCGACAATTGAGCTATGTGCCTAGAGCCAGTGTCAGTTTTCAAGATAACCTCAGTCACACCATGATTAGTAGTATTCTCAGTTAGTTTCAGAACTCAGTAGAATTTAGTCAGTTATATGACTCAGGACAACTCAGTAATCTCATAAACTCAGTCAGTTAACAGAATTTAGTAATATTCCGTCAGTCCACGAAATTCAGTGAACTCAGTTCAGTTTATCTCAATATAATCAGTTTAGTGTATATTCAATTGGGAGTAGAATTCAGCACCGAGCAAACCTAAGGATGAGGGCACACACTGACAGTAGAGGGTGTGACCTTTAGAAGCAATCCTTGCATTCCAGAACTATGTAGCCAGCATAGGTTGAGACATCAACACTGATAATTGAGGGTTGATGAGGTGGATTAACATTGCCAGATGAGGGTCCCACCATTCTCCTTTGGGGACACTGCCATTTGAGGGTCACTCACAGCTTGTCCTTACCAGTGGTGCGGTATTAACACCCTTCTAATTGGGGTTACAGATTGGAGACCAACTCTATACAAAAAAGGGGCATATTGGTTAGATGACTACTTCCCACAGTATCAGTCTTAGTCTCAGTAAAAGAAATCACATAGTTCTTCAGATTCAGGACTGTCAGATATAGTCACTCAGTTCAGTATAGAACTCAGCTAGTTCCATCAGAGTTAGGAATGTCAGACACAGTCACTCAGATAATAGTTTATCAGTTATACGAAACTCATCTTATCAATATTCAGATTCAGTAGTCAGTATTATTAAGATCGCATTTACAGTATGTATTCATGTATGTATTCTCATGATTCATGTTATTCAGTCAGTTAGTATTGTTCATGCATATGAACCCCATGCATTCAACCTACCTCACTTTACATACCAGTACATTCAGACGTATTGACGCATACTTTTCTTCTGTGCTATGGTATTTTATACCATAGGTTCGGACGCTCACGTTCTCGATCGCACTTAGATTCAGATTCAGCCAGCAGCAGTAGATTTGCAGTGAGTCCTCATCATTCGAGGATAACATGATTATTTTATTATTTTAATTTTAGTAGACGGAGTTAGTTGGGGACATGTTCCATCAATTCCACAATTTTCAGACAATTTAGAGGCTTTCAGATTAGCATGTTTCAGACAGTTTATTTTAGTTTTGGTATTGATATACCTTACTTTCAGATGTTATGTTTTATCAGATATTTAAACCTTATGGCCTTTCAGCCCTTTTATTCTGCATTTATACAGTTTATTATGCAGTGCTCAGTTATAGATATCAGTCATAGCTAGGGGTGGGCGTTTGGTTGATTCGGTCTGATTGTTTAATATTGGTTCGGTTTATCGATTTTCGGATTGAAAAAAATGACATCCATAATCAAACCAAAATAAATTCGGTTTGGTTTGGTTTTTACAAATTCAGTTCGGTTATTTCGGATTTTTATTTCGGTTTGAAATATTAAAGTAGTTAGCCTCTCTTTTTCATAACTGAGCATTTAAAATTGATGAATTTTTTAAGAAAAATTATTTTTTTCAAACCTGTTTTTCATTCCCAAATATAAATAATTATAGATAACTCAACATGGATGAAACAAAATGAAATAATCATAAGCTTAACATAATACATAACGTCATTAATCATTACATATAATATAACCTTGCATAAATAGTCTACAAAACAACACAAAACTCGTAAAAATAGTTCTTGAAACAACATACTTTCTGCATAAATAGTCCATAAAACAGTCCAAAGTCACCAAAATAATCCATAAAATATTTGAGTCACTACAACAATCTATAAACAGTCTGCAGCGTATGCGAATTTGCTGTTAAATGTTAATTGTGAATGTGAATTACTAAATATTATATATATATATATAACATAATATTATATTATATATATATAACATAATATTATGTTACACACACACATCAGTCAAGTTTTAGACATTAATATGCCATAAGAAATACAGCAACAGACCTAGCTCACACATGGTATATGCTCAAAATAAGTAGTATCATTATAGACTCTAAACTAGGTAATGACATGAATTTAGAATTAAGCCAACATAGCACAAGAGCAATAACATCTAGCAACTAGTAAGTACATCTCACTTATTCCTAACAACAAACTTTTTCTCCTACAAATGAAAAAAGAATACTAGGTTCAAAGGGCACCCCTCAAAAAAGAACCAAAAAGAAAAATCAAGGGGTGGGTGAAGTGTGCCCCTACCAAACTGACACCAACAAAAACTAGAAACAAATACGGATAAAATATTTTTGTAATTTTTTAAATTTAGTCAAAAAATAGAAACTAACTAACATTGGACATCCTATAACAACATTTCACCTTAAGTAATTAGAAGATTCACCATCCCATACTTAAAATTGCACTTTGTCCCTAAATTATAACTAGAAGCAAAGATAAAAATACCCCTTGAGGTCTTTAGGCCTATTTAGCAATATCTTTATGACAGCTCCCAAGCGCACACGCAAGTGTACATGGTCTACCAATTAATATAGTGGCCTTTAAGAAAGTCGAATATTGATCCCACAGGGACTTGATTTAACAATGATTTAATTTTAGTTCACAATCTAGATTAATTTAGTGCAAAAGTAACCAAGCAAAGAGTTTGTAATATTGTAAATTAAAAAATAAAGTAAATAATGTGTAAAATAAAATACTTGAGACAATCAATGGAGAAAAACCCAGGGTTAAAGCACTTTAAACAATCATACTATGTATTGAACTCCAGTCGTTAACTTACTTATCTTGGTTGTTGATTCGTAGGGTTAATTGCATGATCATGGTTTTCCAACCTCTAATCGTTTACCTAATCTAGACCTTACAACTACATCGTTGAACGGGAATGTAATAATCCAATTAAGTGAATTAAAGCTATCGTCCTACGTATGAATCAAGTAAGGCATCTAAGTACATCCCTGTCTTAGACACTAAGTTTAATTCTTTATTTTATAAAAGAATAAAAATCCAAACTTTGTTTATTCCCATGTTCTATCTCCCTATTCCCTCTCCCGAGATCTAAAGGTAGACAATTGATGTATTCTAAGGGTCGCGAATCCTTAAAATAGTTATAACAAGAATAAACAAACAACCACTAATGATAAGCAAATCAAACGAACTTAATTCAAAATAATCGTACTCATGTTCTTTGCTTCAAACCCGAAAAGAAAATTTTTAGCCACTCATAGCCATAATCAACATCCAATTAATTGTATGAATGATTAAAACCATAAAAGAAATCTAAATTAAAGAAATAAAACCTAAAAAAAAGTTTTTGTAGCCTCCAATGTTGTTCCAAGTGATCTAGGGGTTCCCAGATTTTCCAAAACGTGTTTTAAGATGTTATATTTATAGTATATAAGTCATAACCCCAGTTGGATTTGGTTTCCACGTCGTTTTCCTTCAGTTCGACACTTTTCTCCCAATTTTGGTCATTGGTGCGTAGCACCATGCCATCAAATGCCATATTCTATCGCACTTTGTATAATCGCGAAAATCTATTATTTAGTAAAATTGTGAAATTTACACTCACTGTGATGTACCACTATCGTGGTGAGCCACTGGTTTTTGACAATTATGAAATGTCCTTCCTCTGCGATGTGCTAAACTTCCAAGTCTCAAAAATAGGCAACTGAGCTTGTACTACGACGCGGTGAAATCATTCCAAGTATCTGGAAAGTGACAACTGTGATTCCTTATTCATCGTGACACGCCACAATCGCGGACCAACATTGGATTTTGCTGAATGGGAATTTGGGCTTCTCCGCCATAATCGTGCTACTTCACTGGAATTCGACCAATGGCATTTTGTCGATCAACGCAATACGGTGACTTTATAAACGTGAAGTTCTGCCTTCCAGCTTGTCTTTCTGAACTATGTTCCCATGACTTTTATTCCTTCTACCATGACATATCATCAATGTATCCAATTGCATCAATTCATCAAGATTTGAGCCCTGAAAAGACTAATCATATCCATTAGGTACGGAATAGAATTAAAATTAAATTATACTGAAAAATTCACATCAAAGTTCTCAAAACAAGTCCAAATCTTTGTGCATATTGGTGCCTTGAATCATATAAATATGCTCAAGATCACCACCCCACACTTAAACTTTTGTTCGTCCTCGAACAACTCTTAACTGTAAACATCATAAGCTGAGACTGCACACTTCTACTAAATGCAAGACACTCAAGCTAGTACTACAATGACTACATGAAATGCAAGTTTCTACACAAAGCACGTTACATACAATTGAAAGCTCAAGAGCACTACTCAAAAACATCCTAGTCTCAAGAATTGACTCAATACATGACAAACTCATATATATTATTCAATCAAGGACATCATACAAATCACCCATATTCATCAAACATGTGCCCTCACAATATGAGTCACCCATAATTCCTCACAATAATGCAATTTAAAATAATGGGTACAAGAATTGAATTACGCTCACTCTCAAAGAATTCACAAGTTACACACAATGAACCATAGGCTTGTCCTTAGTGTAGTGCTCCATTAATAGTCGAATGTAAAGCTTAGGATATATTAGGACTTTTTTGGGTTGTAATGTAGGCTAAGGGACGGGTAGGAACTATTTGGGAATAGTGACTAACCTCTCTAAGTGCTTTAATACACTACATTAAACATTTAAAACCAATCTCCAACAACCAAATTACACTTTTTCATCCATCCATATCTTTTGTTTTTGCCCCATCTCTTTTAAGAATTTTCACAAACACTTGGTGGACGCATAGTTTACTACCACAAGAATCAATTTTTCTCCTTTTTCACAATCATGGAAATATTTATAACATCATTAAAACCATATCAATCCACCACACATCAATTATAAACACCAATAACTATTACCTTGGGGCATCAATTTCTTTTTTTTTTCTTCAATTTCTCTAACTCCTTACTAAATAATTTTTTTTAATTAAAGAACTTAGGAGCCTTTTGGATCAAATTATGGTCTATCAAAGAAGGGAATTAGGCTACTTATGATTTTGCCAAAGGAAAAACTAAAGGCTCAATAGGGTGTAACTAGGATAATGCATAAAGGTAGGTAAAAAGAAGGTATAAAGCAAGGCTATCAAAGAAATGCCTAAATCATCTCCTAAACCCACATTCTTTATTTTGCTTTGCACACACATCGGGAAAGTTATAGACACCATATGCAATAAAAAATATATAAAAAACCTTAAACGCATATGGTACATGCTCAACTCAAATATGACCCTCATAAACTCCTAACCAAACCATAGCATAAATTCAAAATTAAGCCACCATGAACAAGATTCATAAATTTGAGCCTAAGAGTCTCAAAAATAGCAATTCACATTAATCAACATGCTTTTACAAACAAACCCACTTGCATCATGAAATAAAAAATAACACCAACAAGAATATCTTACTTATTCCTAACCTAAAAATCTTTAAATTGAGCCAAAATTTGGGAATTTTCCCACCCCACACTTAAATATCTACTTTGTCCCCAAAGTGAATTTAAAAGTAAAATGATGGAAATACTCCCTGAGGCCTCTAGGCCTAGCTAGTAGCATCTTCACACATAAAAGAGATCCATGGGACCCACATTCAATGTTTGCCATGCTTTAAGCTCAAGTTTATGATACTCAGACTTCCCATTAACCTGTGACTCAACCAAAAACAAAAACTACGTGAAATAAAAACTAAAAACTAAAAATAAAACCTACTTACCTTGGGTTGTCTCCCAAGCAGTGCTTGATTTAGTGTCACGGCACGACCCGACCCAACTTAACTCAATCATGTTTCTTTATTTTTTCCTCACACTTGGGGGGCATCTTCTTATCATTTTCACCCCTTTTGGGGTGTATTCTCAAGAGCAGCAGGTTTCTCAACTTTAGCCTTTTCAGGCTCATCAACTTACATCATATCCAGCTTAGGAGATAGAGTCTTAGGCTGCTCAATCAAATAGTTTAAAGAGGTATTTTATAGGCTAGACATCCCATACTTATCCCCAATAACATTGATCATACACAAATCTTTAACTTGGGACGTAATTATGGGTGCTTTGTATATATCAGACACCACCTCTTCATCCTCTACCTTCATCTTGAGCATGCCTTCTCTAACATCAATTAAATCCTCTCCGATTGCTAAGAATGGATGCCCTAAAATAATTGGTACCTATTCATCTTCCTCTAAATTAAGAATAACAAAGTCAGCAGGAATAACAAATTTACCAACCTTAATGAGGATATCCATAATTAGTCCATTCGGATATGCTATGGAACCGTCTGCTAACTGCAAAACCACAGTGGTCGATCTAGGATTTCCCAAGCCCAATTTTTCAAACAGAAATAGGGGCATCAAATTATACTTGCCCCTAAATCACTTAATGCATAGATCTATTTACTCCCAATTTGAATAGGGATGGCAAGCTTCCCCTGATCTTTTAATTTCTTAGGGATTTTTTGTGTCATTACTGTACTACACTCTTCAGTGAGTGGTATAGCTCCCATATCCTATAGTTTTACCTTCCTCTCCACCATATCCCTTAAGTACTTTGTGTACTTTGGCATATTCTGGAAAATATCTAGCAAAGGTAAGTTAATGTGAAGCTATTTAAATGTGTCAATGAACTTTTTGAACAATTCATCCTCCTTCTCTTTAAGTTGTCTTTGAGGGAAGGGTAATGGCAGTGTCTTCTTCACTTCTGGTTCAACAAATTTTTCCTTCAAGTACTCAGACTTCCTTGAATTTTCAGCAAATCTATCATTTACCTGTTGGGTTACCTCATTAGCATCTACCTCCTTAGTTGCCTTTGAAGGTTCTTCATGAAGCTCTTTACCACTTCTCAAGGTAATTGATATGACTTGTTTTGGATTTTTTTATCAGCAGGCAAACCCCCTTGTGGCCTAGTATTTATTGCTTTTGATAATTGCCCCAACTGCAACTTTAAATTTCTTGTGGCCGCTTGCTAATTTTTCATGTCCGCAGCCAATTGTGTCTGACTAGCTAGAAGCTACTTTAACATCTCTTCCATATTGTTAGTTGACTGATTTGCTTAGGTTTGTGACTACTAAATTTGTTGTTGTTATGCATTCTATGGCTGAGTCTGCCACTTTATGTTGTAAGCATTACCGAAATATGGCCTTTGAGCATTACCTACACGCATCACGAATTTTGGATTTAAAGCATATATGGCCGATAAATAGCCATTATTTCTGCAGATTTCACACCAACCTGCAGCTTGTTGGATGGCATTGATTGTGGCTACAGGTTGTATTGCTCCTAACTTTATGCTGCTGAATGTTGTGTTGATTAAATTTTGTAATGTAGAAATGTGTGCTGATAAGACTGTGAATTAGTCCACTTTTAATACTCTCGTAATTTTTTTTGTGGCACTTTTAGAATCTGAATGCCACCCTGGATTTCCTTATGCTATGCAGTTCAATAATGTGTACAACTCATCATAAGTTAGCTCCAACGCTTGACCACCTGTGGCTGAATCTAGCAAAATCTTTGTATTGTGATCAAGATCTTCTTCAAAAGTATGAGCAAGTTCCTCATTCGACAGTTGGTGGTGTGTACAATTTCGAAAAAGGGCCTTGAAGCATTCTTAAGCATGATATAGATTTTCATCAAGCTTCTATTTGAATCTCACTATCTCACTGCGAAGTCTCCAGTCTTTCCTGATGGAAAAAATCTGATGAGGAATCTTCTGGCTAAGTCATCCCATGTTGTGATTGAATTGGCCAGCTCTGCATTTAACCACTTTTTAGCTTCCCCCAAAAGTGAATAGGGAAGTAGTGTCAGCCTCACATAATTTGTACTCACCCCAATCAGAGTGAATGTATCAATAAGCTTAATGAAGGTCTATAAGTGGACTTGTGGATCATCATGTGAAAGTCCGGCAAACTGTCTACCATGTTATGTTTCAACTTGAAATTCACCCTAGCTGCCGGTCTTTGAATTGGGCAAGTCAAGTTCGTTGGACGTGGGACTGCCACTTCCCTAACCTTCCTACCAGCTGCTTCCTATTTAGCCATAGGAACATTATTCCCTTGGTCTTCTTGGATTTAAGGAATTTTGGGGAGAAGGATTGCTTTTCTCCTGCATTGATGGTAAAGTTGCTCTGGTTTTGGGCTTGGTTCTACTAACTTCCGATCCCTTGCCAGCTTATAAACTTAGAAACCTGTCTCCTACAAATATAAAAACAAGACCAAGCATAAAAACACCAAATAAATCTAAAAAGTAAAACTAAAATAAACAATTGCCAAAATACAAGTCCCCGGCAACGGCGCCAAAAACTTGATAGCACATACGCAAGTGTACGTGGTCTACCAAGTAATATAGTGGCCTTTATGAAAGCCGAATATTGATCCCACAGGGACTTGATTTAACAATGATTTAATTTTAGTTCACAGTCTAGATTAATTTAGTGCAAAAGTAACCAAGGAAAGAGTTTGTAATTTTGTAAATTAAAAAATGAAAAAGGGTCAAAAATACCCCTAAGCTATTCAAAATGGATCAAAAATATCCTTCATTTATTTTTTGGCTCAAAAATACCCTTCTGTTTATTTTTAGGCTCAAAAATATCCCTCCATTAATTTTTTGAATAAAAAATACCCCTTCATTAATTTTTTGGCTCAAAAATACCCTTCTCTCTAACGAAATGCCACCAAACACACCACATAGATAAAAAAAAGTCATTTAATCAGTCCATGTCAGCATACACGTGAAAAATCACTCCATTTAATCCACCTAAAAATCAATCCATTTTATTCTATTTAAAAATTCAATCTGATTCATATTCAAAAAAGCCGAACCAAGAGGCAAAATTCAATTCTTTAGTTTTTTTCCTCATTTCTTCCCTTTCACCGCCTTATCTTTTATTATTTTACATTTTCAAAGTTACGAGACTCACTTGAGAAATTCTTGACCTCACAACTTGTGATTGTCCTACATTGCCACTAAACTTTCACTCTTCAAATTCCAATTTCGTCTCTGATTTACCATTCCTCTAACTACAATCATGTTTCTCATTAGACAAATTCAGATAGGATATCTAGTAGCAATCTAAACTCTTGAAAATTGGGTCAACGATTTGACGATCCAATTGTTTAGAGTTGACCCTATTAAAATCCGATTCTTTCGGATCAACAATTTAAGGACCTAATTATTTTTTCATCTTTCGCCTTGATCAATCCAAATAATTTGAACCCATCACATGAAAATAAGCAGTCAAATTCTTCAATATTTTTCCTCTTGGGCCAATTTTTTTTTCAATATGAGTGGGGTTGGGTTTTTAAATTAAAAAATAGGTTAATGGTTAGATAGATTAAATAGAGCAATTTTTTATTTGTGTATGTTGATGTAGATTGATTAAGTGACTTTTTTATTCACGTGGCGTATTTGGTGGTATTCCGTTAGAGAGAAGGGTATTTTTGAGCCAAAAATTCAAACAGAAGTGTATTTTTGAGCGCAAAAAATAAATGAAGGGTATTTTTAATCATTTCAAATAGTTCAGGGGCATTTTTGACCCTTTTTAGATTAAAAAATAAAGGAAATAATGTGTAAAATAAAATACTTGAGACAATCAATGGAGAAAAGCCTAGGGTTAAAGCACTTTAAACAATCATACTATGTATTGTACTCCAGTCGTTAACTTGCTTATCTTGGTTGTTGATTTGTAGGTTAATTGCATGATCATGGTTTTTCAACCTCTAATCTTTTACCTAATATGGAACTTACAACTACATCATTGAGCAGGGATGTAATAATCCAATTAAGTGAATTAAAGCTATTATCCTATGGATGAATCAAGTAAGGCATCTAAGTACATCCCTGTCCTAGACACTAAGTTTAATTCTTTATTTTATAAAAGAATAAAAACTCAAAATTTCTTTATTCCCATTTTATATCTCCCTATTCCCTCTCCCGGGATCAAAAGGTAGACAATTGATGTATTCTAAGGGTCGCGAATCCTTAAAATAGTTATAACAAGAATAAACAAACAACCAATAATGATAAGAAAATCAAACAAACTTAATTCATAACAATCGTACTCATGTTCTTGGCTTCAACCCCGAAAAGAAAGATTTTAGCCTCTCATAGCCATAATCAACATCCAATTAATTGTATGAATGATTAAAACCATAAAATAAAGCTAAATTAAAGAAATAAAAACCTAAAAAGAAGTTTTTGTTGCCTCCAATGTTGTTCCAAGTGATCTAGGGGTTCCCAGATTTTCCAAAATGTGTTTTGAGATGTTATATTTGTAGTATATAAGTCATAACCCACTTGGATTAGGTTTCCACGTCGTTGTTCTTCAGTTCAGCACTTTTCTCCTGATTTTGGTCATTGGCACGTCGCGCCATGCCATCAAATGCCATATTTTGTCGCACTTTGTATAAGTGTGGAAATCCATTATTTAGTGAAATTGTGAAATTTACACTCACCACGATGTGCCACTATTGCGGTAAGCCACTCTTTTTTGACAATTGTGAAATCGACAACTGAGTTTGTACCTCGACGCGGTGAAATAGCGCCAAGTCACTGAAAAGTGACAATTGTGATTTCTTTCTTCACCGCAATGCACTATAATTGCAGACCAACACTGGATTTTTCCAAATGGGAATTTGAGCTTCTCCGTAATGCGTGAAAATCGTGCTACTCCACTGGAATTCAACCAACGCTATTTTGTAGGCCGATGCAATAAGGTGAGTTTATAAATGTGAAGTTTTGCATTCCATCTTGTCTTTTTGAACTATGTTCCCATGAATTTTATTCCTTCTACCATGACATATCATCAATGTATCCAATTGCGTCCAATTCATCAAGATTTGAGCCCTGAAAACACTAATCATATTTATTAGGTATGGAACAGAATTAAAGCTGAATTATACTCAAGAATTCACATCAAAGTTCTCAAACAAGTCCAAATCTGGGTGTATATTGGTGCCTTGAATCATATAAATATGCGCAAGATCATTTTATTATCTATAAGGTCCAGTGTACTCCACACCCAGTTTTTTCCATGCTTTTTAGCTTCGGGTTCTGGTATTCAGACTTCTCGACAATCTGTGACTCAATAAAACAAAAACAAACATGAAATAAAAACTAAAATACAAAAGTCAAATACCTATGTTAAGTTGGGTTACCTCCTAAGTAGCACCTAATTTAATGTTGTGACACGACCCACATTACTACTTCTCAACCATATTTCTTCATCCATTTTCTCCTACTTAGATTTTATCTTCTCATTCTTTTCAAACCTCTTCAGTGCTTACTCTCAAGTTTTGAAACTTTCTTAACTCTTGCCTTTTCATGCTCTTTTTTCAGCTGCTTAGTTTCAGGCTTAATTTAGGGCTTGGGAAACTCTATGAGTTAGTTCAAAGAAGTCATTGGTAGTCTTCACTCCATCCCACACTCATCCACTTCCATAATCATTATCATACACAAATCCTTAAAGTGCAAGGTAGATTAAGTGGTTTGTATACTTTGAAGACCACCTCTTCATCATCTAATCTTATATTTAGAGTGTCATTTCTAACATCAATCAATGATCCTCCCATTGCCAAGAACGATTATCCCAATATAATTGGTATCTTGTCATCTGCAATATAATCAAGAACAATGAAATCAGTAGGAATAATGAACTTATCAACCTTAATGAGGACGTCTTCAATGATTCTTTGGGTTGCACCCTGGTTCTATCTTCTATTTGGAGCACCACAGAACATAGCCTTGGATTCCCCAAACTAATATTGAACACCGACAGGGTCTTCAAGTTTATGCTTACCCCTAAGTCACTCAAAGCATGGACCGCATAATTATCACCAATTTGTATAAGAAGGGTGAAAATCCCTAGGTACTTTAGCTTCTTTGGAATCTTTCTCATCACAACTGAACTACACTTCTTAGTAAGTGCCACCATCTTGATGTTATTCAGCTTTGTGTTACTGGTTACCACATCCTTTAAGTACTTAGCATGCTTAGGCATGCCCTACATAGCATCTAACAATGGGAAGTAAATGTAAAGTTCTCTGAATGTGTCAAATAACTTCTTAAAACATGTATTCTCCTTAGCTTTTTTAAGCTTCTGTGAGAATGGTGGTGGTGATATCACTTGTAGTTGCCTTTGATTTTGGGTACTTAAACTTCCCTAATTTTTTAGATTCTCTAGTTTTCACTTGTTTCTTCTCTGCCTGCTGTGGGACTAACTCTGTTTGCACCTCCTGATTTTTCTTAGATAGTCTGTCAATCAAGTCTTTACCACTCCTCAAAGTGATTGCTATCACCTACTTCAGATTCTTTATGTCACTTAGAAAACCACTTTGAGGTCTGGTATTTTCTGCCTGATCTAGCTTCCCCAACTATGTCTCTTAGTTATTCTGAGCAAATTATTGATTCTTAATCTTTATATCCATTTTTTCTTGAGTGTACATGATCTTCTTTAAGGTCTCTTCAATATTACTGGCCTAGATATTTTGCTACTGCTAATATCGCTAATTCTAAACCTAATTGTAGCCTCATGCATAGTTGGGATGACTCTGCCATTTATGGTTGTAGGCAGTGCCATAATTTTCTTTTGTACATTGCCCATGAAGTCTACCAACTCTGGAATTGCTCCACATGATTATGTAGAGTGACCACTAAGACTACTAATCTCACACAAAGGCAAGGTCTGCTGGATTGCATTTACCTGAGCCTGAGGTTATTCCACACCCAAATTGCTGAACTATGTAATCATTTGGTTTTGTGAGGCTGACAATTGAGTGACCACAACTGTGACATTATATACTTTAATCATCTCGGTAGCCTTTTTCACTATAATTTTGGACATATCACCCTGCCATTTGAGATTGCCTTATGCAATTTGGTTCAGCAAAGTATAGCTCATCCTATGTTTTCTCTAAAGGTTGACCACCTATAGCTGAATCTAACAAAATATTTATTTTATGGTCAAGAGATTCAACAAAAGTATGGGCCAATACCTCATTCGTTTATTGATTATGCAGAAATCCTTGAGTAGAGATTTGAACCTCTCCCAAGCATGATATAAGTTTTCATCTGGCTTATGATTAAAACTCAGTATCTCACTTCTCAACCTTGTAGTCTTTCTAATGGGAAGAATTGATGAGGAACTTCTTTGTCAGATCATCCTATGTTGTGATGGAATTTGAAGTCACTTCTTTAAACTGTTTCTTCATATTTCCAAAAATAAGAAGGGAAAGAGAGTGAGCCTCACGTAGTTTGTGGAGACTTTAGTAGGAATGAAGGTGTTACTTAACTTCAAGAAATTTTGCAAATGGACCTGTAGATCCTTATATAACAAGCTTGTGAATTTCCCACTGCTGTGAAATAGTTACACTATGTTCTATTTGAGATAAAATCTACCTCCAGGTTTTGGTGTATGGATGGCGGAGGTAACATTGGTTGTGAGTGGGATTTCCATTTTGTGTACTATCTTGTGGGCTAGTTTATCTACATCTATTCGTGTAAGAATAACTTCTTTCTGTTGAATTTGAGGTATACAATAAAGTAGTACTACTTCTCTCTTCAATTGGTGTAAGCGTCGCTCTGGTTCAAGATATGGGTCAATGAAATCCATTTCCTATGTGAGCTTACTTAAGTTTCAAACCTGTACCTACAAATTCATAAGCTAAGATCAAGGTTTTAGGACTTAATAAACCAAATAGAAAAACTAAAAGTAAGACAGTTGCTAATATTCAAGTCCCTAGTAACAACGTCAAAATCATGCGTCCTAGTGCACACGCAAGTGTACATGGTATCCAAAGTAGTAAAATGGCCTTTAAAATTCAAGCATCGATCCCATAGGGACTTTTATATATAAATAATATAATTCTAGTATTACTATGAGGATTAAACAAGTGCAAGAGTAACCAATAACATTTGAGACTTAAGAACTTTAAGTAACTATAACCAATGCGATAATACAAAGTGTTGGAGAAAATACTGGGGAAGAATCTATGTTCAAGATCCTACTTTTCTATACAATTTCATTGGTTTAGTTAATTACCTTGGTTGTTGATCCACGGGGTTGATAACATGACTATGGTCTTCCGAGCCCTTAATCGTCTATCTAATTTAGCCTCACAACTATATCACTAAGCGGGGATGTGAGAACAAAGTTAAATGCATTTATATTTTATCCTATATCTAAACCAAATAGGATGAAAGGTATATTTCTATCCTAACTGCAAATCCTAAAATAAGCATCATCAAGTGAATTTCAATCCCCTAAAGTCATCCAAGGTGTTTACATCAAGTCCTAAGTGTCCTATTTATAGAGGGAGCCAACTAGCCCAATTTGAAAATAAGGGCGTAACACACCAATGGAAATCTGCAATTAGGGGAGTTGCACAACCTTATCATGGATTATCACTATTTTATAACATATTGTTTTGTGTTCAAGGGTGTGGCATGCACTTATCTTAGATGATAGAGGGTGTGGCATGCTCTAGTGCTCAAGAATTCCAGATTTTGTCAATGTTTGCTCCATTCATTTGGCTTTGAGTTTCTCACTTCGTGGTTGGTTTTCCATCACTGTTAGACCATTTTTTTATCTATAATATCACTCTTAACATCCCATATGTCCTTTTATCACATAAATAAACCATGAATTGAAGCTTAAAACACAATAAATTCCAACAAGATCAACTAGAACAACACATATCTTAAGCTATTAGCACTAGTTTTCTTATCTAAACTCTAAGCGACCGTTTTAATTCCAAACTTGTTTTAAACACAACTTAAAAATTATAAGCAATTATTTTAATACTTTGATGCTCAATTATATGAATAACAACTCACTACGCAAACAAGAAGTCCTCAAAACTTGGCTAAACAAACGTAGATTATGACACTTAGGTGCTAAATCCACCTAAGATTAGTTTATCTGCTTACTTGTTATAGATGTTGGTTCCCTAAATTGATCGGGTTTATGATTATTCAATCTATGATTTGTTTAAACCTTTGCATACTTTGGTCTAAATTGTAAATAAATAAAATTCTTCGTAATTGTATATCTATTTATGTATTTGAGACATGATTAGTATATTATTATGGATTCCTGGTTTGTTAACTTGGTTGATGTCGGTAGTCAGTTTATTAACTTGAGATGTTCCTTAATTGATGTGTATTTGATTAAGCTTAGGGTTTGTTGAAAAGGCTAAGTGTTCTTAATAGGTACAAGTCACTTAAAGTGTGTTTATGATCATTGATCTACTAGTTGTTATTGTTAAGATTGGGTACACGATCGTTGTTGTTTCACTACTTAATTTCTCATAAGTTTAAATGAATCCCTAAATTCTAGGGAGCTAATGCATGACCAGAATACCAAAACAAAGTTAAAAAATATTAGGAAGTTAATACTTGTAGTCAAAGCTCAGTTGTAAAGTTTTGTGTACTCTTATTTAGCCTAGGCTGAAGATTCAAAGATTGGTGCATTGGAAAATGGAGTTACGTACATTAAGTAATACATGAATTATAGACTCAGGGGAGTTAAACTATCACATTATATGTGTATTATTTATCTTGAATTTCTATAATATATGAAATGTGTTTTAATCTTGGTCGGTCTATGATGCCTACCAATACGAGTTATTTGTACTGATTCTACCCTTGTTATAACCTTTTTAGAGTATAGTCTGGTTACTTGATTAGTTGATGTTTCTCAAGTGACGTGGATAGTGATATCTAGTAGCTCCTACTTTTTTCATTACTATGGTGGGAGTTATGTCTTTTGTGTTATCATTTACTTATAAGAAGCTTATGTACCTGTTTAGACTACTTGCTTGGGATAAAAGTTTTTCAATTGTATTTAAAGTTTTATGAACTTGATGTCATAAATAAAGTATTTTATTATTTCTTATTAACTTCCACATATATTTTAAATGGGTGGTAAGGGTTTTTCTATCTAGGTGCATTAGAGTAAGTTCCCACATGATTTAGATAGTTGGATTGTGATAATTAGTATCAGAGCCTAGGTTACCAGTCTCTCAGTACAAGAGAAAATATCAAGTAGAATCTTATGTATTTGTATTTTGACGTCTACATCTAATCTTTGAGAAGCTATAAGGCATTCTATGAAATTGTTACACTTCTGTCTCTCCTTTTGTATGATTTATGTGCTTGCTTGTATGAGTTAAGTCCAATTGGTATCTCTAAAATTCAATTGGTATGTCAATGAGATAAAGAGATATCATTTGACTCCATTTGGAATTACACAAGGAAAATTAGAATTGAGAAGGTTTCAATTGGTATTTGGCCATTGAAGCGATGTAAATTTAAGGATAATTGGCTAATGGTTATCCATAATGCGCAAAAAGAATAATAAAAAGGGCTTGTTTAGTGATGAAACTTTAGAATAACACTTATATGTATTGGCATTGCTTGAATGATGGTAAATATATAAAATGTGATTGTTAAATTGCTATGAAATTCATGGTTGGCAAATGGTCATAACTTGATTATATATTGCTGGTTAAAGAAAATTATTTGCTATGTGGTTTAGATGAAAATCTATATTCTAAATTTTTGGCATGTTCTTATCATTGATAAAATTAATAAGGGAAAAAGATGGCCTATGACTGTGGAAACTCTTGCTTCAGGACAGTCAGAATTTGGTTGAAGACCATAGGAAAAAGAGCTATTGTGGCATAATAACGGGATTTGTTGTTACGAAAGTTTTCTTGTTGTAATTCATAATTGTTATTTAAAGTAATGTGATTTTTGTTGTTGATTATTGGATCCATGAGTGATCTGGCCTATTAACATAATTAGAAGGTGTAATTTCTATCGATGCTTATTTAAGAAATAATTGAGTCAAGGTGAAGCTTATTATTGTTAGTTATGTTCTTGATGAATTGTCGGTCATAACTTATTCTTTCTTGTTTGTTAACTTGTTATTAGATGTATTTATGAATAGAAATATGCCTCTCATTATTGTATGATAATACTAGATTAGTGTTGCTCCTTGAGTAGTTGAGGTTTGTTGAGTTGGTAATTTAACTAGTCGTAAGCTAGTTGTGAGGCTAAACAATTATATATTGTTCCTAGGTGATAACTCAAAAAATGGTTGCTAATAAATAATTATTATTGAGGGTCGAATAAACTAATGAGAGTTGTGGTTGAGAATTTATTAGTTAATGAAAGCATGGTGTAGTGTTTGGTGATGATGTGCTCAAGATTTAAATATTGACCACGATCCACGATATGACTCTTGACTCAGGATCACGTATTTTGAGAAATATTTTTTCTTGGAAAAACACAAAAGTATTTTTCTTCATACCAAACACACCCTAAGATGAGAAAAGGAAATAAATGCTTGTTTTTTTAAAACAAAGCTAAAAGAACAACAATATAAAGAAATATAGCAAACAAGAAATATAGAGAGACAAGAGAGGAAAGTATTCTTATTTCTTCCAACTATCAAAGTTTCTCAAGTCTTTCAAGTGTATACAATATGAACCCCTATTTATAGTGTTATATAGAGGATACAAAAGGTTGTCAAAAACATGACATTAACCATGACGATCAAGGTGAAGGTTATGCAGATGTAAGACTCCCAGAATGAGAGTTATGAAAGGAGAAGGTTATCTTTATAATGGATGAAAGTAATGGAAATAAGTTGTGGGAGTAAATTTCTAGAGTAGTGGATAACCACACTTATTAGTTTTACAACACTGCCCATTAAATGTCCATAGATGATGTGCCTCATTAAAATCTTAATAAGAAAAACCCTGTGGG
Source organism: Capsicum annuum (assembly GCF_002878395.1). Lineage (NCBI taxonomy): Eukaryota > Viridiplantae > Streptophyta > Magnoliopsida > Solanales > Solanaceae > Capsicum > Capsicum annuum. The sequence continues at coordinate 49,873,763 of NC_061114.1, forward strand.
AAAAAATCTTAGTGAAGAATAACAGGTACACAAATCTTTGAGTATACATTTCTTGATGCCTCACTAAAAACATGGTAGGAAAATCAAGTGGAACAAAACTGTAATGACCTGAATTTGTGAGTTTCTATTTTTATGTATTTTGACCATTTTCCCTTCTCTGTAGTTTCTACATATTAATTTTGAGATTTGGAGATGATTATCAAGATTCCCAAGGCTTTCAGGATGGCTTTGGTAAGTTTAAGGTTATTTTGAGGCTTTAAGAGCCAATAATTGACTTCGATAACATTTATTGATATAATAGCCCAAATTATAATTAGTGAGTAATTATAATTGAAAAAGGAAAAAAAATATAAAGGAATGAAATTATGGGTTAAAACCCATATTAAATAGGAAAGGGAAAGGGGAAAGAAAGAAAAAAGGGCCCAGGGCCCATCTCCCACCTTAACTATAAAAGGAGATGGTTAAAGGGCTAATTCCTATCTCATTCATATGGCAGCATAACTGCCAGCAACATATCGTGTAAGCCAGCGAAAGAAAACAAAATTTTCAATCTCCAATTATTTTTTTAAAGCAAGACAAGCTCAAGGGTTTGATCAGGAGATTCTTTCGAGTTTAAGGTAAATTCATTCCTACATCTTTATCATGATTTTCTGTCTTGATAACTTATTTTGGGTATTGAAATTTAGTTTCTAAAGATAAGAATTATGGATTGTAAGGGTTGTTTTGGATACAAAGTTTGATAAATTAGAAGTTATCATAAAATCTTGAAGGTTGGGTAGTCTAATTTTATCATAGAATTAGCCTAAATAAGAGAACTAACTCGAGATTGATATGATATGATTTTAGGTTCTATCGAAGGGAGACCTATCAATTATTTTAGGTGACAAGTTTGGTATCCTGGAAATTATTTTGTGATTAGTAATCTTACCATAATTTGTGTTTATTAACTTGCATATATTATACTTGATTTTGATGAAATAATGAGTTATGAAATGCTTTGAAATTGTATGTGGGATAAGTCCTTTACTTGATATGATGTTAAAATTGTTATTTGAGATATGATGTTATTAATGTGAATATTCTTCACTTACATGAGAAATATGTATTTTGACATGTGTTTTTATTCAAGTTTACATGTAACATAATTTAATATGAACTTTAAATGATATGTTTTATTCTGAAAAATGCTTTCATATGAATATCCTATTATTACAAAGAATTTATAAATGGGATTAGACCTTGATTTGAATCCCGTAGCTAACGATGAGATCGTTGGACCTGGTGCTCCTTGTATTTACTGATGACTTTTATAGCCCTCGCTAGTGGGAAGGTAGAACTAGCATACTATTATTGATATGATATTTGACTCCTTTATGAGGGGTCCACTATTATGGGCTATTCTTGATGAAGAAGAATGCCACACTGATTACATGATTCATTCTTGAAAACCTCCCAAATATCTAATATTTGATATGATACGATGCTTTTTGAGTTTATTACTGAACTATTGGTTCACTTGTCTTGTATGAAGTAATGATATTGTTTATCATTACAGTTTCCTGAAAGAGCATTATTTTATGATATTTTATGACTTGTCCCTATTAAAACTGTTGTGGTTAAGTATTATTACTCACTGAGCTAGCGTCCTACTCCTCGCTATTATTTTTACAGAGAACGCAGGTGACAGTGAGTATTTTGTAAGCTAGAGGATTCGAGTGGCATATACCTGGTGAGCCCCGAATTTGTTCGTGTGGGCAAGCCTTATTTATTTTTATGTTCATCTTCTTGAAACTCTTAGTTTTCTCCATAGTTATGTCTTTAGAGTTTCGAGTATTCTTTTATTATTTAGACTTGTGTAGTACTCGACTTCCTCTCATTTTTTAAGATGGATTTCATATTGTTATAGGTGGTATTGGTATGTTGTTGTTGATTTTGGTGAATGTCTGTGATGTTGGGTTGTTATGTTGTGGATTTGAGACAGAAAATTTTCTTGTTAGGCTCAAAAAAGGGGAAACTCTGCCTGATTTTCTGTAGAATTCTGATGAGGCTTGCTTTGGAGTCCTAACTTCCTTAGCGTCGGTCATGATCCTATTTTGGATCATGACAAAGTTGGTATCAAAGCACCTAGGTTAATTCTCTGACTATGGAGCACATGGTAGTAGTAGAATCTTAATTATGGTTATGTTACCGGGCATTTCTATAATCGTTATTCTGCGAGAGCGTGATAGGATATGTCTGTCCTTCTTTCTTATTCCTCCTTATGTGTGCAACTGATAGAGTCAACTAGGTGAATATAACTTTGTTTATCTTTCTATCATATGTCTAGAACTTAGACCATCTAATAACAAGGCTAGTTCAATAGTTCAGAAGGTATCAAGGGCTGCCGTTGTGAACGCTCGTCTCCGTAATTAAGGGGAATAAATTATAGTTAGAAAGGCCAATAAAGAGGTTGTTATGCTACTGTGTTGGATTTTCATACTCATGTGATAGGTAAAAGATCTATTTTCGAGAAAGAGTACTACTCTGCCCTTTTAGTAGGAAGAGAGTGTTACTATTAAGACATTTATCTTCCCATAACGAGTAAGGGAGATTAATGGACATAGAGCTAGGCAGCAAATAGGGCCCAAGACAACTTCAGGCACCTACAAAGATTTTGGTCTACCTGAAAAGATGTATCCTTGAGAGTTTCTAAAGGAAAAAAAACTTCAGGGTTCGTTGGTTCAAATAGTGAAAAGATCCTTAAAAGATTTTTGGTAAAGATGCATCAATGAAATACTCAAAAATTTTGGATCCATGGGATGATCCAGTGAGAGGTATATAGATCTAATGCCATACAGAGTAGAGGTCATGACCACTGACCAGCATAATGTATGATATTGTATTGTAAATAAGGTTGAATCAAGCAACACCATTTACTTGGAGAAAAAAGTTCACTAAGGTGTTATTGATGATTTCCTTTCTGAAAGTTAAGCGTGAGCCTCCTAGGTGTTTATGAAATTGATTTAGATTATAGAAGTACCAATGTGTGTCACTAGATCAGTTGGCTAGATACGGGACATTTCAAGCTTAGAGCGTTGCAAAAGGAAAGGTTAACTGTTTGAACGAGACAACAACCTCTTACACAAAAGACTTTGACCAATTTTTTGGACAATTCTACTTGCCCAAAGGATTTGAAACATGGATATGGTAAACACGCAACCAACGATTAACCCAAGAAGGTCAAAAGTAGAAAATTTTTTAATGCAAATATAATACTAGCCGATGCGTTAGAATTCAAGGACATCTTAAGCTATTAAGGTATCATTTTGGCATTAGCAGGTCTATGAATGACTCCCTATTAGTTTAACATGGGTATAAAGAACTATGGGCATAAAGTTTGTCAGATTCTAACTAAGAGAAGGGATATCCTAAACAATCAGATTTTAATTAACTAGATGTAGTCAATTCTAATATGACAACAGATGGAGATGGGATATATATTTCTACGAAATGTTCGCTTGCCAGTGAAGATAGTTGTGGAGATACCCAATGAACCTATTGTTAGTCCAAAAAAAAGAAAAAAGACAGGAGAATTACTAAGACGAGTAAGTTTATATCCATTATAAGGACTTGCCAGTTATATATTAAAAAAAAGAAGCATTTTGTGAATATAGTAAAGGATTAAGAGACCAAACACTCAAATTTGAAAGGTATAATTAGTGAGATAATTTGGTTAATATGCTTCATGTAGACAGACTTTCCTCAACTACAACCTATAAAAGAAATAGATTTGGGTATTGATATAATAACGAACGCATAACCCATGACGATATCTCCATATCCTACAATACTTGTGGAGTTAAGAGAGATAAGGAAATAATCGTTGAATCTACTGGGAATCACTTTGTAGGAGAACCACTTGTATCACCATGGGATATTTATGTTTGTGAAAAAGAAAAATAGAATGGGTCTTTGAGATGGTGCATTGACTCAGATAGTTGAGCAAGGTAACAATACCTGATAAGTACCCATTATTTGATAAAGATGACATGTTTGATCAATTGAATGGAGCCTCCCACTTCTAACGATGATTTTCAGTTTAGCTATCATCATCTTAAAACTACAGAAGACTATATTCTAAAACAGCCTTCAGAAACTTAGTAGATGCATTTTTGAGTCCCTTTTGATGTCTTTCGAACTAAACTCCAACTATGTTTATGGGATAATGAATAAGAAGTTCAAGTTGTTTCAAAAAAAGTTATTATGGTGTTTATTGATGATGTTATGGAATGTTCTCAACGCCAGGAAGAACATGTGGATGAATTAAGGATCATATTGTAAATGTTGTGGAACCATCAACTTTATGAAAAGTTCTCTAAACGCAAATTCCAGCTATACTAAATGACATTGCTTATGCATATCGCATCTAAGAATAATATTTTAATGGATACAAAGAAAGTAGGAGCAATTCAAAAATGGCCAAGGTCCATTACTCCTACATAGAGTCACTACTTTTGGGCTTCGCAGACTAGTAAAAACGTTTCATATGGGATTTCTTCAGAATAGTAGAGCCATTGATAAGGAAAAAAATTAGTGGACGGAGGAAAGTGAGCAGAACTTTCAGATTTTTTTTAAAAAAGTAAGTTTCTCACTACACAATATTATTCTAACAATCAAAATTAGAGAGATTCACAGTGTCCTTGGTGTTTTGAGATGGGGATTAGGATTTTTTGTAACGTGCTTGTATGATGACTAATAACTACAGTGATATTAGATGTGAAGATTGGAGACATTACTTATATGAGAAAATCTATGATATTTACATCAACCACAAGAATTTTGTGTACAAATTTTTAGCGGAGAGATTCGAATCCTTGGAAACACCTATATATGTAATCACTTAACAGTATGATTTTCCTATTTTATATTATTTGAAAAGGGTCAATATGGTGACTGATACACACGAGAAATTCCTAGGTAGTTGGTATATTTAGTTCCTGCAAAAAGGCTTTCAGCTAAAGATATGCGCAGACTAGAAGTGCAAATATTTGATTTAGCCCAAAAAATTCGGGGACACCGTTGACTTGTATTAAAGTTAAATATTTTTAGGACGAACACATAAGGATATCAATATGATAATGTGAGGTTATGCAAATAATGAGATGATGTCCTAACTAGTAAGAGTAATGATATGATTGTTGGTAGGGACGACATTCTCCGGCTAGATAGCCAATTATGTTTATAGATGGAGATGGATTGAAATGGGTTATTTCTTAAGGAAGCCCACACTCCAAATATACTATAAACTTCGAATTCACCAAAATATACAGTGACTTGAAGCAAATTGTATGGATATGAAGTATGAAGAAAAAAATTATTTTATTTCTGTTTGTTTGGATAGTAAATTTGGAGTAAAGACCTGCTAGCCTACTAAAATTGCTCGGATTCCGAAGGGAAAAAGGGTAAGGGTTGCTATGGAATTTGTGATAGAGCTACCCGAGACTGTAAGCTACATAGAATGACTTTCAACTTCTGCACCCTTCATGTTGGCTATACTATATGTAATACGAGAGGCATTAACAAATGTACGTGAATATACTTCATATGATTTCATGGTGTTCCAGTGACCATCACCTTTGATAGAAAATCAAGTTCCACTTTACACTTCCAGAAATCTTTCCTAGAAGCATTGTGAATATGGTTCGAACTTAGTATTGGATTTCTTCAGCAGACAAAAAGAGAGTCTAGGCTTACTATATAGAACTTAAGGGCATGAAATTTTGTATTTTTGATTTTTGGAGGTAATTAGAAGGTGTACTTACTTCTCGCTAAGCACTCATACAACAACTTTCAATAAATATTCAGATGGCTCCATATGAGGCATTGTAAAGTTGTAATACCCCATATTTTCCTAGCTTAGATTAACCCTCAGGATATGGGTTATCCTTAATAAAAAATTTTAAATACTCAGTAATTTTAAGATTAGAGCCTGCCATTGCATAGGAAATTCAATTAGCTTTCCAACAATATAAAATTTGCCTAAATCTGACAATCGGGTAAGAAGTTATGGCGATTTTAAATTTTAGTCGCTAAACATCGTCATTAAAGGCCAGTAGTGCGTCGCGGGGAGTGTCAAAATAAAAATTGTCAGTTTCAATTGTTGCTCCGTGATATTGGTGCATCGCTCCATAAACCCAGATTATAATTGTCAATTTTCAGTATACCAACACGATTCCATCATGTCGTGGTGCACTTCCAGTTTACAAACAAAGTGGCAACGTGATACCACCGCATTACGCCACCATGAAATTTTTTAGTTGTCATTTTTCAGTGACACGGTGCGTACGCTAGGGCTCCAGATCAGGAAAATTTCATAAAAAATTAAAGTTTCGCCCAGGAGTAAAATAGTCTTTTCCAATGTATTTAATCCACCCAGATGTGGGATTTAATCCCTAAAAATGTATTTAGGTCATTATTAACTCACTTTTCCCCAATTTAAGACATTCTCCCTCAAAGATAGAAAACCCTAGCCCCCAAGTTTCAAAAGCAATCTCAAGAATCCCTCCAAGAGACTTCAGGAACTTCAAGAATTTAGATTTCTAGGTGTGTTAGATGTTCATTCATGGATCCTTACCTACCATGGAGTCCAAGAATCCCTTTTCCAAATACAAGATTTATGATTTATGATTTCCATGTTAGAATTAAATTGAATTCATGTTCATAATATTGTTTGAGTTTTAATCCATGATTTAGATTACAAGTTTCAAGATAATTATTGGTATTCATGATAAACTCTTTAATTTGCAAGTTGATTGTTATAGCTATGTTAACCCTAAGTGTTTATTATTTAATGAACCAAGCATGCTTCCCATGTGTTTGAATAATTGTTTATGAGAATGAAATAATTTCATTATAGCATGCTAACATGTATTCCCCATTCATGTACAAGTTAATGCATTACAAGTGTTAGATGAAATATCTCTATGAAGGAATTATGATTAAGTGAACATTGTTATGTTATTCAAGATTATGCTTTGGTTTAGTTTTCACGCTATCAGGTCCTGGGGGTAGTTAATACCCGACAATTTAGCTGTTTACCTAGAGCCAATGTCAGTTACAGAATAGTATCAATCATGTCATGATCAGTAGTATCCTCAGTCTGTTACAGAACTTAGTAGAACTCACTTAGTTATAAAACTTAGGAAAACTCAATAATCTCAGTATCAATCCAGTCCAGTTCAGCATACTCAGTTCAGTGTCTTTCAGTTGGGAGTAGAAACTAGCGCCGAGCAAGTATAGAGGTGATGACCTTTCCCATCAGGCAGGCAGAGTTGTTAGTAGCAGTCTCACACTACAGAACTATATAGCTAGCGTAGGATGTGAAGATTCACCCATCAGATTAAGGCTTGGCTACCTCCCAGGGGTCACCCATCAAATTAGGCTTGACTTTCTGTTCAGGGTCACTTGTCAGATAGGCTTGCCCACAATAGTGTATTTACCCGTGGAACGGTACTAGCACCCTTCCAACTGGGTTACAGGTTGGACCCCACTCAACTTACTCAGGGGTATGTCGGTTAAGTGAGGAGTCCCACAGTTTTAGTTTCAGTCTCAGTCTTCAGAATATAACTTAGTTTATTTTTATTGAATTAGGATTGTCAGATACAGTTACTCAGTTATCAGTAATTCAGATTATTAGTGATCTCAGATTATTTGTATATTTAGTTATCAGTTATCAGATTTAGTTCCAGTATACTCAGTTACAGTATGCACAGTATGTTCAGTAGTTACAGATCCTCTATGTATTCTAATCCAGCTCTTGCATATTATTTAATCAGTTATTGTTCATATATATGAACCCTCGCATTCAACCTTACCTTATTTAGCGTACTATTATATTTCCATGTACTGATCGCATACTCATTTCTTGTGCTATGATGTTTCATATCATAGGTTTAGACGTGCTGGTTCCTAACTGCACTTAGCCAAATTCAGCCAGCAGTAGCAGATTTAGCAGTGAGTCCTCATCTATCGAGGATATGCTTTTTTCCAGTACTTCAGCTTAGCAGTATGTTAGTATATGGAGTTAGTTGGGGGTTTATCCCATTAACTCCACTTTCAGATAGATTCAGTTAGAGACTTTTCAGATTAGATTTTTCAAATTATATTTTAGATTCTGATGTTATATTTTATCACTATTTTAGATGTTTTGAACCTTATGGCATTTCAGCCCATTATTCTGCATTTATTTTTGTATTATTGTTCAGTGCTCATAGTAGATATCATTCATGGGTTAGTTTATGGTCTTTCGGGGTCGTAAGCACCGTGTGACGACTAGGGGTTGTCTCAAGTCATTACAAACTTGATATCAGAGCCTAAGGTTCAACAATGTCCTAGGGAGTCTGAAAAGTCGCATCGCATAGAGTCTTGTGCATGGGTGTGTAGCGCGCCACACTTATGGATAGAAGGCTATGAGATATTTTAGGAAAAAGTTTCCCTTCTTTCATGTCTCAGATCATAATATAGAAAGTTTTTCTAAGAAAGTTATACAGATTCTCATCTTGCTCTATTCTTGCCAGCCCTGTTTTATTTTTAAGGTAACCAAAACAATCAAGATCGATCAATCCTTACAGATAGAGATTTCTCAGGCAGTTCCTTACAAATAGTTATGGGATTTTATGCAAGCTTGAAAGTATCCCATCAGTGCCCTTATATCATGATCCCTCCTCAAAATCCTATGATAACATATGACCTAGAGTTAAAAGTAAGGACCTAAGAGTTTAGCAGCAGTAAAATGGGGAGATTATTATCTGAATTTAAGCAAATTATATTTCGTGGGGCTATTCGTATGAAAGTTGAATTAGTAAGATTGAAACAGTGTATGCAAGAACTTAAGTTTGTTGATTTGAAATATATGTTGTGGATGTGATACTTGCAGGCTATGATGAAAGTAGTATGGTTATTAAAGATTTGCAGATATCCAGTTATGTGTTAGAATCTAAGTTTGAATCTTTGAAGATTGAGATAGTAGAAAGAAGAGTGAGAATTCTAAGATTTATCGGTGTTGATGTTGATATATGATGATTGTTGGGGTTATAGAAAGCTAAGAATTTTGTATCAAAAGAAAGTACTAGCAGTGGACCTAACATTTTCAAGATTAGTCCTTTAAGATAAGTTTAGTGTTTATGTGTATTATTGTATCTCAGACTTTAGAGTAAAGTGGTGACAGTCCAGTTTAGAGTCATTGATGAAGTGGTTCACAGACTTAGAATAATGGCTTTAAGTTAAGGGGGAGATGGTAGAACAAGTAACTAAGTTAGGCTTGCAGATCTTAGTGGTGATGTTAGTACTGTCAGTACTCATTCCTTACATGTCAGCTCTATGATCGTAGATCATATTCGTGCACATTATCGAAAACCATGCATGCTTACAATTCCTAGTATAAGGAGTTCCAGTTCACTCTGTAGTATGAATCAGGTTCCATAAGTTTAGAAATTCCAAACTCAGGTCATGCAGTTCATGACGTACGTATTCATATTTCCCAGTATGCTCAGTTCTCATGACTCATGTTACACTCTTAATGGTTTGTGAACTTCAGTTTATGTCATAAGTTCCTCAGGACTCAGTAGTATGTCGAATTCATTTAGTCGTCCTTAAGTTAGATGGTGTCTCGTACACCATTACAGTCTTTATTAGACCTACTCAGTCCCATATATAGTACCGTTACAAACTTGGTATCTGTTACCATGTCATATCATTCTCATGTCAGTCATGTATTTCATGAATCAATTTTAGCCATGTAATCATGCATTAGATATGCATGTTCAGTAAGTAAGATCAGTCTATCAGACCAGTCATGTAATCATGCTTTAGTTGTGCATGTCTAGTTTAGTACGTAAACTCAGTCTGTCTGTACTCTCTCAGCTTAATTAGCCACATTTAAGGATGAATATTTCCAACGGGGAGATATTGTAATACCCTGTATTTCTCTAGCCTAGATTAACCCTCAATACATAGGTTATCCTAAATAAAAATTTTAAAATACTCAGTAATTTTCATATTAGAGCCTGCCATTGCATAGGAAATTCAATTAGATTTCCAACGATATAAAATTTACCTAAATCCGACAATCGGGTAAGAATTTATGGTGATTTTAAATTTCAGTTATTAAACATCATCATTAAGGCTAGTAGTGCATCGCGGGGTGTGTCAAAATAGCAATAATCAATTTCCAGTTTTGCTCCACGGTATTGGTGCATCGTGCTATAGACCCAGTTCACAATTGTCATTTTCCAGTGTACCAACGCGATTCCACCGCATCTTTGAGCACTTCCAGTTCATAAATAATATGGCAATGTGATACCACCGCATTGCACCACCATGTAATTTCTCAGTTGTCATTTTGCAGTGACACGACGTGATAGCACCGCATCATGCCAGGGGTCTAGATTGGGAAAATTTCACAAAAAATTAAGGTTGCACCCAGGGGTAAAATAGTCTTTTCCCATGTATTTAATCCGCCCAGATGTGGGATTTAATCCTTAAAAATACATTTAGGTCATTATTAACTCACTTTTTCCCAATTTAAGATATTCTCTCTCAAAGATAGAAAACCCTAGCACCCAAGTTTCAAAAGCAATCTCAAGAATCCCTCCAAAAGTCTTCAAGAACTACAAGAATTTAGATTTCCAGGTATGTTAGATGTTCATTCATGGATCCTTACCTTCCATGGAGCCCAAGAATCCCTTTCCAAAATACAAGATTTATGATTTATGATTTTTGTACTTGAATTAGATTAAATTCATGTTCATGATGTTGTTTGAGTTTTAATCCATGATTTAGATTACAAGTTCCAAGAATTTATTTCAGTATATGTTAAATTACATGGTATTCATGATAAACCCTTCAATTTGTAAGTTGAATGTTGTAACCATGTTAACCCTAAGTGTTTATGATTTAATAAGCCAAGCATGCTTCCCATGTGTTTGAATAATTATTTATGAGATTGAAATAATGCTATTATAGCATGGTAACATGTATTCCCCATTCATGTACAAGTTAATGCATTACAAGTGTTTGATGAAATGTCTCTATGAAGGAATTATGATTAAGTGAACATTGTTATGTTATTCAAGATTATGCTTTGGTTTACTTTTCATGCTATCGAGTCCTGGGGGTAGATAATACCTGACAATTTAGCTGTTTACCTAGAGCCAATGTCAGTTACAGAATAGTATCAATCATGTCATGATCAGTAGTATCCTCAGTCTGTTATAGAACTTAGTAGGACTCACTTAGTTATAAAACTTAGGAAAACTCAATAATCTCAGTATCAGTCCAGTCCAGTTCAGCATACTCAGTTCAGTGTCTTTCAGTTGGGAGTAGAAACTAGCGCCGAGCAAGTATTGAGGTGATGACTTTTCCCGTCAGGAAGACAAAGTTGTTAGTAGTATTCTCACACTATAGAACTATGTAGCTAGCGTAGGATGTGAGGAGTCACCTATTAGATTAAGGCTTGGCTACCTCCCAAGGGTCACCCATTAGATTAGGCTTAACTTTCTATTCAGGTTCACCTATCAGATAGACTTGACCACAGTAGTGTCTTTACCCATGCAATAATACTGACACCCTTCCAACTGGGATTACAGGTTGGACCCTACTCAACTTACTCAGGCGCATGTTAGTTAAGTGAGAACTCCCATAGTTTTAGTTTCAGTCTCAGTCTTTAGAATATAACTCAGTTCAGTTCTACAAAATCAGGACTGTCAGATACAGTAACTCAGTTATCAGTAATTCAGATTATCAGTAATCTTAGATTATCAGTATATTCAATTATCAATTATTAGATTCAGTTCTAGTATACTTAGTTACAGTATGCACAGTATGTTCAGTAGTTACAGATCCTCCATGTATGCTAATCTAGCTCTTGTATATCATTTAGTTAGTTATTGTTCATACATATGAACCTTTGCATTCAACCTTACCTTATTTAGCGTACTATTATATTTCCATGTACTGATCGCATACTCACTTCTTATGCTATGATGTTTCATATCATAGGTTTAGACGTGTTGGTTCCTAACTGCACTTAGCCAAATTCAGCCAGCAGGAGCAGATTTAGCAGTGAGTCCTCATCTATCAAGGATATGCTTTTTTTCAGTACTTCAGCTTAGCAGTATGTTAGTATATGGAGTTAGTTGAGGGATTATACCATCAACTCCACTTTCAGACAGATTTAGTTAGAGGCTTTTTAGATGATTTTTTAGACAGTATTTCAGATTTTGATATTATATTTTATCACTATTTTAGATGCTTTGAACCTTATGGCATTTCAGCCTATTATTCTATATTTATTTCTGTATTATTGTTTAGTGCTCATAGAAGATATCATTCATGGGTTAGCTTGTGGTCCTTCAGGGTTGTAAGTACCGTGTGACGACTAGAGGGTAGTCTCAGGTCGTTACAATAGTAGGCGATGCCATTTCTTTATTAAATAATCTTTATCTGGTGAGTCTAAGAATTAGGTCTAGACCATATATATAAATAATTATTGATAAGGTTCAGTTTTCAGACAAATTGCTCATAGCTCAAAGTAGACAAAAGTCTTATATGAATAGGAAAAAAATAGACTTTGAATTCAATGTTAGAGATTAATTGTTCTTAGGAGTCTCTCCTATCGAGAAGTGATGTGATTCAGAAAAAGAGGTAAATTAAGTCCGAGATATATAGGACCAAATGAGACACTTGATCGAGTAGGAGACGTAGCATATCATTTGGAAATCTCTCTTGAGATGTCATTCATCTATCCTGTATTTCATGTCTCTATGCTAAGTGTATATTAGATTCTTCTCGCGTGCTCGAAGCACCGACCTTGCAACTTGATTAAACCTTAACCTATGAGGGAGAACCAGTGACTATTATTGATAGACAAGTAATAAGGTTACATTTAAAAGAGTTTGCATCCGTGAAGGTCTTATAGAAGAGCCATGCCACTAATGAAGCTATGTGGGAGTCAAAAAAAAGATATGAGAGTCAAGTACCCTTACTTGTTTCAGTCTTCAGGTATAAAATTACTCTAAATTCGTGGACTGAATTTCTTAAGGTGGAGAAAATGTAATACCCCAAATTATAATTAGTGAGTAATTATAATTGAAAAAGAAAAAAATATAAAGGAATGAAATTATGGGTTAAAACTAATATTAAATAAGAAAGGGAAAGGGGAAAGAAAGGAAAAAGGGCCTAGGACCATCTCCCACCTTGACTATAGAAGGAGATGGTTAAAGGGCTAATGACCATCTCATTCATATGGCAACATAACTGCCAGCAACATATCGTGCAAGCCAGCAAAAAAAAGAAAATTTTCAATCTCCAATTAGTTTTTTAAAGCAAGACAAGCTTAAGGGTTCGATCGGGAGATTCTTTCGGGTTTAAAGTAAATTCGTTCCTACATCTTTATCGTGATTTTTAGTCTTGATAATTTATTTTGGGTATTGAAATTTAGTTTCTAAAGACAAGAATTATGGACCGTAAGGGTTGTTTTGGATACAAAGTTTGATAAATTAGAAGTTATCATGAAACCTTGAAGGTTGGGTAGTCTAATTTTATCATAGAATTAGCCTAAACAAGAGAATTAACTCGAGATTGATATGATATGATTTTAGATTCAATCGAAGAGAGTCCTATTAATTGTTTGAGGTGACAAGTTTGGTATTTCAGAAATTGTACTGTGAGTAGTAATCTTACCATAATTTGTGTTTATTAACTTGCATATTTTATACTTTATTTTGATGAAATAATGAGTTATGAAATGCTTTGAAATTGCATGCGGACAAGTCCTTTACTTGATATAATGTTGAAATTGTTATTTGAGATATGATGTTATTAATGTGAATATTCTTCACTTACATGAGAAATATGTATTTTGACATGTGTTTTTATTCAAGTTTACATGTAACATGATTTGATATGAACTTTAAATGATATGTACTATTCTAAAAAATGATTTCGTATGAATATCCTATTATTTACAAATAATTTATAAATGGGAGTAGACCTTGATTTGAATCCCGTAGCTAATAACGGGATCGTTAAACCTGGCGCACCTTGTATTTACTGATGACTTTTACAACCCTTTCTAGTGGGAGGTAGAACTAACATACTGTTATTGATATTATATTTGACTCCTTTATGAGGGGTCCACTGTTACAGGGCTATTCTTGATGAAGGAGAATGCCACACTGATTACATGATTCATTCTTGAAAACCTCCCAAATATTTAATATTTGATATGATACGATGCTTTTTGAGTTTATTACTGAACTATTGGTTCACTTGGCTTACATGAACAATTATATTGTTTATCATGTTTCCTGAAAGAGCATTATTTCATGATGTTTTATGACTTGTCCTCATTAAAATGGTTGTGGTTAAGTTTTATTCCTTGCTGAGATGGCGTCTCACTCCTTGCTATTATTTTTACAGAGAACGTAGGTGACGATGAGGATTTTGTTAGCTAGAGGATTCAAGTGATATATTTATGGTGAGCCCCGCATTTGTTCGCATAGGCAAAGCTTATTTATTTTTATGTTCATCTTCTTGAAACTCTTAGTTTGCTTCATAGTTAAGTCTTTCGAGTTTTGAGTATTCTTTTATTATTTAGACTTGTGGAGTATTCGACTTCCTCTCATTTTTGGATATGGATTTTTTATTGTTATTGGTGGTGTTAGTACGTTGTTGTTGATTTTGGTGAATGGTTGTGATGTTGGGTTGTTATGTTGTGGATTTGAGACAGGGAATTTTCTTGTTAGGCTCAAAAACAGGGAAAACTCTACCCAATTTTCTGTAGAATTTTGATGAGCCTTGCTTTGGAGTCCTAACCTCCTTAGCGCCGATCATGATCCTATTTTGGGTCCTAACAATTGATCAGTGTGTTGGATGAAAAATGAATTGTACAGTCTAGAATATCTAATTTGGGTTAGAAGTGGGTTTAGGTTGGTTTGGATTGAAGGCTATTATAACTCATTTCAACCTTTTGTTTTGAAAGTAGTACTAATGGGTTCCAAGGGTTAATTTGTTGAAAACAAATTATTTTTTAAAAATCCAACACTGCCATTGAGGCCAGAATATTGAAAATAGTCTAGTATCATATATGGTTTATTTTTTGTTAAAACTCATACAAATCTTGAGGGTTCGATTGGAATAATTAGAAACTTGACAAAAATCAACAACTGTTGATATCTGGTGCAAACTAGATATTCCTTCATATTCGAGAAGGAGTATGTTGTTCCTCATTGCAATCGTAATGGAGCCCATGATTGTGATAGGTTAAGGGGTACGAGTCGGGTCGAGCTCTGCTTTGTAAACACGATAAGTCTACCGCTAACCCAAAGTTCCAAAATCATAGACCTTTGCAAACGCAAATCCTAGGTCACGATCTCGAAGGCTGATAAGTTTGTTGATCAAAATTTAGCCCTTGCGATTGCAAGTTCGAATCCACGATCACAAGGTATTGTTACTAAATAGTATATAAGGACCATTTTCACATTTTCCCTCAATTTTTGGACCGTTGAGCTTTGGGTTTAGGCGATTCTTTAGGATTTCTTCATCATTTGAGCATAGGTAAGCTTCAAAACTTTATTTCCATTATTTTCATTTATTATAACATTAAAAATATCTCTAAATCATGATTTCAAAATAAGAACTTAGGTATTTTAATGATAAGGTTTAAAACGGGGTTTGATTTGGACCTCGTTTTAAATACATTTCTGTGTGGATTTTCTCCTATAGATTCCTATAACCTCAGGGAATGTGTTTTAAAATAAAAGTTGTGTTTTACCTCTTTTGATTTGAACTCATTTTTGACCCATTTTGGATCCGACCCAAATATGGCTAATATGGGTATCATTAGCTTTTTTAATGCATAGATATCATATTTAAATGTAATAGTTGATACATAGGTAGTTCTCGAGGGAGAATATATATGTTGAAGCACTTTAGATTTGAGATTTCATCATTTTAAGGTAGGTTACGACTTAACTTCTTTCAAATTGAGTTGGGTAGTTAATAAATAAGTAAAGCATGCTATGGGTTGGTGTAAATAACTATGAGATTTATATTTTGAGATTATTTTATTATTGTGTGCCTATGTGGGGGATTATATTCTATTGTGGTTAGTTTGTTATATCTGATATTGGGAGATGCCCATGTGGGGGCTTTTTTTTACATCATTTGACTAATCTATGCATTTGAATGCCTTTATTATATATATGATGCCTCGGGGGGCTTATTTTGCTAATATAGTCCTTATTTAAGCATTGATTGCCTTTTCCATGATAATAACACCTGAGTTAGTGGTTGATATGACATTAATGATGTCTTTCATGCATATTTATTCTGATGGTGCCTAACTGGAGTTGATGATCACGGATTGTGGATATATTGAGTTGATTTCTGGGTTCACTTATATATACACATGTTGTATGGATTGGATATCCTTATATTGAGTTGATTGTAAGCATTACATACTCATTCTATGCATATACATTCATGAGATATGGGTACTATAGAGAAACACTATTTTTTTAAAAAGAGATACTTTTTATGAAAATCATCCTGGTGAGAACGATCTAGAAAGGTGAGATAAGATTGAGATTAAGATGTAAAATACAGTACATGGGTTGCTAAACCCCCATGTGTAACTACTTTAATTTTGATGATTTACGTAAAATATGTTTTTTGTGTGATATGACTATTTTACCCCTCTCCAAGGTTGTTTTGTGGTATTTTTGAGGTGTGGAGATAATTGACATGGTTCCCAAGGCATTTCAATGTGATTTATGTGGAATTGTGGTTTTTGGTAATTTGAAAAACCTTATAGTTGACTTCGGTCAACAAATATTGATATGTGTGTTGGATGGCAGAATAGACTACGCCAATAGATCTGGAACATAAATTTTAAATTGGTAACGTGGTTGGCGTGGTTTTATGACTTATATATATATATTTCAACCCTCAGTTTGAAAAGTTGTGAAATTGGATTTTGGGGGTCAAATTTGTAAAAATGATGTTATTTTAAAAATATAATATTGTCATTGAGTTAGGAGCATCAAAATTGATAGGTTAGCATATTTTGCTTGCGTTCATAGGGTCCTAAATAAATCTAAAGGGTTCTGCAAAAACTTGGAACTTTTAAGTCTTCAGCTGGTGCTGGTGTACCTGCATTCGCGAGTGGCTGGTTGCGTATGCAACACAACAGGTCATGTGCAAGTGTCGCATATCTGATATCTTAGATGCGACCAGGAGTCTTGCATATGCAATGTTAGTGTCGCAATTGCGAAACTCGCCAATAGGCTAGGTATCGCGTACGTCATCCAGTGGTCGCATATGCGATGCCTGGGGCCTTTAAATACCCATGTTTTGTCATTTTTCACCATTTTTGAGACTTGGAGCTTAGGTTTCATGATTTTGAGCAATTTATTCAACTTTTATTCTTGGGTAAGCTCCATAACACCTATTTCAACTACGTTTCTTCAATTTCATCACTTAATTCTTTTTTAAACGCGGATAAAAAGGTGGATTTTGCGGATTTGGGCTCGGAAGGCCTAAAAATTTATTTCTTAAATCTAAACTTATTTTCAAACTATTTTTACTTAGGTGAGTTTCTAATCATATAATTATCACTTTTCTCCCGATTTCATCTTCAATTCAACTTCAATTCTTAATTTTAAAAAGGAATTTTGAGGATTTTTTTGGTAAAGCTTAAACATGATTTTATTTTGATTTGGACCTCATTTTAAAATTATTTTTGTTTATTTTTTTAGCTATAGACTCCTACAAATATGGGGAACATGTTTCAAAAATAATAATTATGCTTTTGTCCTTCTTTTTCAAAACCCTGTTTCGACTCTCGTTTTGACCCCAACTTAAAATAGGCAATATGGATATTGTTGGCTTTCTTTTGATGCATAGATTCTATATTTCCATGTTTTAATTGATTTGAGCCCATTCGTGAGGAGTAGGGCTTCGTAATAAAGGATTTCAGATTTGTTTTCGACATTCGAGGTAGATTATGGCTTAACTTTCTTTTAATAGGGTTGGGTAGTTAATGTTGATACAAAATCATGTTAAGGGAGTGGGAACTAATCATAAAAATGGTCATAATTATTGGGTTGTGCCCGTGTGAGGGTCTATATATTGATGAATTTGGTATAACTAGAATATTATTTTCTATGTGTGACTGTGTGGGGTCTTATATGATATTGTTGGCTTTGTATACATAAAACTAATTATTTTTTGTTAATGAAAAATCCTAATGTGGTATCAATGGTGTAATTTAATCATATTCTACTCTATTGGAATATGGTTTATGTTGGATTTCATGGATGATGGGAAATATTGAGTGGATTATTGGCTCACTTGGTTGGTATATTGGCTGAATATGGAAACTCTCATTCTGGTTGATTATGAGCATTACATCTTCATATCATAGACATTCATGAAACATTGGTACTACTGTGGAATACTGGAAACATTAGTGTTTTTTGATAGAAAATGTGACATCTTTAAAAAAAACCTCTACCGAAGGATGTGTCAGAGAGGAGATATGAATATTGGTTGTAGGTTGACAAGCCTCCATGATCCTACATAAGGAATCTTTATCTCTGTAGGTGTATACAAAGGTTGTGTCATATCCTCGTACATCACATCATCATCTTATTCATTGCATTTCATATATTGTGTTTATGTTGTGATTATATTTCTGTCTTTGACTTGATAGCTATCCAATTGTTCTATTTTCTTTTACTTTTGTTTGATGTGCATGTATAATGCATATTGTCCTTCCTTTCTCTATGTGTATTTATTATATGTATGGATATTAGAACTATTAGTGGAGACGGTCTGGGATACCGTTTGGGACATTTTCTTATTGCAGGTGATATGCCCTTAGTGTATTTTGAATGCTTTATTTTCTAATTTGCTCAGTCGGTCTATGATATCTACTGAGTATAAGTGGACTTTAGTCATCCATACTACACTTTTTCGGTGCAAATCCTAATTCGAGTACACCTAATGATGGTTGATTTTGAGCGACTTTGGAGTTCTTTGGGGTAGCGGTTGATTTAATGCTTCTAGAGTCTACTACTATCTTTCTTTATTAGGTTATATCTTTATTTGTATCTAGAGACAGAGTTGTACGTGTTTTGGATATTTTTTATGTTTTGGTCTCGAGTTGTACTAGCTATGTTCTTACACTATGAGACCAGGTTTTGGGATTATGGTGGGATATCTTTCGTTATGCATTTCTGCTTTCACTCTAATTGAATGGTTCAGCTTCATTCTAGGAGCCTTGCTTTGGGTATTGGTGTTATTTTCCCTTTTTGTATTAGTTTATGTGATAGGCTTACTTGTCAAGATTCACCGCGACATGTCCCATCATGACCCTTAGATTTTTAGGTCATGACAACTTAGTATCAGAACAACCCGGTTCATTGGTCTCAATGATGTCAGAATAGGATGTCAAATAGAATCTCGCAGATCGGTATGTAGACGTTCATATCTATCTTTGAGACTAAAGGATGTCTTTAGGAAATTGCCCTTATTTTATTCCTTATCGTGTGGATTTCATACATACCTTGTGTTCTAAGTAATATTTTGATCTTTTCTACACAGATGGTGTTGACTAGATGTCGCAAAGGTAGAGCTATAAAGCCTTTATTCAAGGAGAGAGCATAGTTTAAATGGCGAGTTATGATTCATTGACGGGCTCGAGGAAGTGGATGGACAGGTGGATCTGTCCCATCTAGAAGTAGAGCTATGGGACATTTCGCTGAGCCTCTTGTTGAGTATCTTAGAAGTGTGGGAACTTGTAATACCCCGTATTATTCTTAGCTCAGTTCAGCTCCTAGTAGCATGCATAAGATGCTTAAATCCTGAAATTTCACTAGGTGTTGGGAACTTAGTTATTTTTAAGGTCTCTTAACTTTGTGGATTTTTAAATTGGTCTTCCTAACCCCAAGATGTTGGGTTTTTAGTTTATTTATGTTCAGGGGTGTAAGGAGCATGTCTTGGGGAAGTTCCAAATTTTTTAGACGAAGATTAGGTCATGTTTGGATTACCATTCTAGCGGCTCACCATGATAGTGCCTCGTCGTAGTGATTATAGAGATGGTACATACACCACATCGTGGTGAGCATATAAAACACACTCCAGTTATGAATTTAACTTCTTGAGGGGCAATTATGTCTTTTCCCCTCAACCCAATTCATTAAATCACGAATCATAACACTAGCTAGGGCATTATTTGCCCATCTTCTCTAATTTTCTCTCAAAAATAAACCCTCTCCTCCCCCAAGATCATCAAATTCCATTACTTTATCTCTAAGAAAACCAAGAATTCAAGTTCCCCAATCCATGAACATTCAAGAAAACATGAAGATTGGTTTTTCTCTCTCTATATTAAGGGTTTAAGGTATGTGTGATGTTCATCCATGAGCCCTTTTCACCCATGTAGTCTACGAATCCCTTTTTACACTTAAATTATGAGTTTTACATGATTTAGTTGAATTATGTCCATGAATATCTTGATAAATTATTTTCAAGTTATGATTATAAGTGTTTCAAGTAGAATCAACCATTACATGTTTTGAATATTGAAATTTTCACATTGAAAGCCTTAGTTTATGGTTTTAGTATTGTAAATTATCGCATGCTTTACCCATTCCCATGCTTAAATTCATGACTCTTATGTGTTTGATGAAATTTCTAAATGTTGGGTTTTGATCAATGATCCCCTACTATGGATTTTAAAGATGTATATGTCATTATTGTTATTTCTATTCAGTGGTGGTGGTTATGAATACCTGATACCTAGTTTTTAAATAATTTCGGTATCTTTAGAATGATTTTGGATAAACCATGAGCATTGTCATTTAGTTTGTTGATATGATTAGTTTTTTGTTTAATTAAGCTTATTTAGTCCAATAATCAGTGTCAGTTCAGTTGGGAATAAGATTTAGTACCGAGCAAAAACAGGGATAACTGCTTCCCCGTTAGTTATGTAGAGTCATTAGTAGCATTCCCTATATTCTAGAACTATGTATCTAGCGTAGGATATGAGGAGTCTCCCATTAGTTAGGCTTGGCTTTCTCTCTAGGTTCACCCATCAGTTTAGGCTTGACACCCTGTTCCTTTGGGACACCAATTTAGTGGATCCATACAGTCAGTGTTAGTACCCATGGCACGGTACTGATACCCTTCCAATTGGGGTCATAGGTTGGACTCTGATTAGCTCAGATTGGGGCATGTCGGTTATATGATACCCCCACAGTCTCAGTACACTGTCCAATAAAGAATTCAGTTCAGGTTTGCTTGACCAAAACATACAGATTACCAGTCATTCAGTTATTAGATTTCAATACTTTATTTTATAGATTATTTTAGAAATATGATATGATTTGTCTTGTATCCTCAGACATTTTAGCTTTCATTCATTCATGTTTAGTTATCTCATGCTATTCAGTCAGTCATTAATTCATGTACAGTTAAACCATGCATTTTTGCCTAACCTCATCTCATATACTAGTACATTCAAAGTACTAAATGCATACTCTTCTTTGCGCAATTATGTCTTATATCATAGGTTTGGACACTCAATTTCCCAACAGTATTTAGACAATCTAGCGCTTCAGCAGTAGCGGCATTGGTGAGTCCTCATATATTAGGGACATGTTATGTTTATTCAGTTATTTACGCTTTTTTTAGTTATTAAGTTGGAGTTAGTTGAGGCCTATCCCATTAACTCATTAGTTATTTTAGAGGCTTTTAGACACTAAGACAGTCAAATATATAGCTAGTCAGTGTATCTGTCTTATCAGTTATGTTTTAGTATTTTATCAGGCATTACAGACTTGTGAATTTATCGTATTTTCAGCATTCTGACCTTATGGCTTTATTAGTTATTTTCCTCTCATGTATTTTATTATTTTGATGTTCAGTGCTCGCAGCAGGTACCAGCTCATGGGTTAGCTTATGGTCACTTGTGATCGTAAACACCTTTGTCATGACTAGGGGGTAGCCTCGGGTCGTGACAAAACTTGGTATCAGAGTCTAAGATTTTACAGTGTCCTGGGGAGTTTGAAAGCCGCATTGAGTAGAGTCTTGTGCATGGTTGTGAAGTGCGCCACAGTTATAGATGATAGTCTATAAGACGTTTTAGGATAAGTTTCCCTTCTATGAGTATTCACGTCATGCGAATGAGCATAAGATCTATTTAAAACTCTCTTTTATGACTCACTCTTCCTTCCATTTACACCTAATTGCTCCCAAGAAAACAATAGAAATAAAAATAGAATTAAGCCTAAACCTCTGCTTGTTTAGGAAGATCCCCAAAATGAGCACATCTCTCATGCTGAGTTTAGAGATGCATTCACTACCTTAGATCACTCAGTAGCTTATCAGAGCAACTTGCAGGCTGTTCCCTCAGCTAAACCTATGGCAAATACAACTATAGCTAGAATTTAGGATTTTACCTAAATAAATCCCCCTTTGTTTTTGAGATCATAGTCTGAAGAGGATTCACAGGAGCTTATTGATATGGTACATAATGTGAATGATATCATGAGAGTCACTTCTAGTGATATTGAAGAGTTGGCTGCATACTAGTTGAAGGATATAGCTAATACGTAGTATAAGCAGGGAAAGGATAATAGGGGTGTTGAGGCAGGGCCTGTTGAGAGGGAGGATTTTTCCATGACCTTCTTAGACAGGTTCTTTCTATTAAAGTCGAGGGAATCTAAGGTGTTGGAGTTCATTAATTTGAAGAAGGGTAATATGAGTGTGAAGGAATACTCGCTTAAGTTTACTCAGATGGTGAGGTATGCTCCTTTAGTTATGGATGATATTAGGTCTAGAATGAGTAAATTTGTTTCTGGTGTAGCTGATAGTGTGGTCACGGAGTGAAGGACTACTATGTTGATTAAGGAGGTGGGCCTATCTAGGCTTATGGTTTATCCTAAAAAATTGAGGAACAAAAGCTTAAGGAGAAAGAGAGAGAGAATAAAAACACCAAAAACGGTAACATTAACTTTTTTCAGCCGAGTTCAGAGGGTGGTAACCATTCTAAGTATTGTCAAAATTTCTAGCCCCATCTCCTTCTTCTACTTATGTGCCAGTGCCAAAGTTTTGCGATAACAATTAGGATAGGGCACCTAGCTCCAAGCCCCAGGGTAGTGTGAACAGTGGTCATACTCATCCTCTCTGCAGGAAGAGTTGTAAGAATCATCATGTGTGTGTAAGGATAACAGTGATGTGTGTTTTGGATGTGGCAAGACAGGCCACAGGATCCGAGAGTGTATGGTGATGGTGCAGAGGGGCAGAAATAATCACCGACAAGGCCATAATACTTCTTTAGCAGCACTCACAGGTTGCCTGACTTAGTAGGGCACCACTTCCAGTCCGACCAATGGGCAACGCCAGAACCAGCTGTATTCACTTCAGTATCAACATGATCAGGAAAGTTCTTATAATGTACTTACGACTATGTTACAGGTTTTTCATCTTCATGTGTATTTTTTGTTTGATCCCACAGCTTTACTTTTTTTCGTAACCCCCTATATAGCTTTCAATCTTGATGTCAGTCTTAAAATATTACCAGAGCCTTTATTAGTGTCTACCGTAGTGGGTAAATCAATTATAGCTAGATGGGTATATAGAAATTGTCCGATTACAGTATCTAAGAAATTCACATTACTTGATGTTGTGGAGTTAGAGATGACTAATTTTGATGTCATTCTCGACATGGATTGGCTCCACTCATGCTATGCTTTAGTTGACTATAGAAATAGAGTCATCCAGTTTTTTTTTCCCTATGAACTAGTTATTGAATGGAGGGGTAGTACTTCAGTTCTTAGGGGTCTGATTGTTTCATATCTTAAGGCAAGAAAAATGATATCTAAGGGGTGTGTTTACCATCTTTTTTGAGTCAAAGACTCTAATTCTGAGACTCCAAGTCTCGAGTCCGTCTTAGTAGTAAGGGAATTTCCAGATGTTTTCCCTAAAGATCTTTCCAGAGTTCCTCCCAAAAGAGAAATTGACTTCGGAATAGATCTCCTTCCAGATACCTATCTTATCTCTTTTCCACCCTATAGAATGGCTCCAGCTGAGCTTAAGAAATTGAAATAACAGTTGAAATATCTCTTAGATAAGGGATTCATCAGGCCCAATATTTCCTCTTGGGGTGCTCCAGTCCTATCGTGTGTAAGAAAGATGGTTCTCTCAGAATGTGCATCGATTACCATTAGTTAAACAAAGTCATAATCAATAATAAGTATCCACTCCCCAGGATTGATGATTTGTTTAATCAACTTTAGGGTGCCAGTTATTTCTCTAAGATAAACCTTAGATTCGTCTATCATCATCTTAGAGTCAGAGAATGTGACATTCCAAAGATAGCCTTCAAAACTCGATATGGTCACTTCAAATTCCTAGTTATGTCTTTTGGACTAATGAATTCCCTAACAGAGTGTTCAAATAGTACTTATACATGTTCGTCATAGTATTCATTGATGGTATACTTGTCTATTCCCATAGTGAAAATGGTCAAGCAAACTATTTCAGAATTGTATTGCAGACTCTTAGAGCCCATCAATTGTTTGACAAATTTAGTAAGTGCAAATTTTGGCTAAGATCAGTTGTTTTTCTTGTCCATATTATTTCCAGTGATGGAATTAGAGTGGACCCTCAAAAGATCGAAGTAGTGATAAATTTCCCTTGGACCATCTCTCTATTAAATATCAGGAGTTTCTTAGATTTGGCTATCTATTACAGACAGTTTGTTAAAAGGTTTTCATCTATTGCATTCCTCATGTCTCGACTAACTCAGAAGAAAGTCAAATTTCAGAGGTCAGATTCTTGTGAGAAAAACTTTCAAGAGTTGAAAACTTGACTCACTTCAGCCCCAGTCTTGACCTTGCCAGATGGTTCAAATGGGTTTGGTGTTTACTATGATGCTTCCAGAGTTGGTCATGGTTGTGTGTTGATGTAGAGAGGTAAGGTCATAGACTATGACTCTGACAGCTTAAACCCTATGAAAAGAATTACCCTACCCATGATCACGAGTTGGTAGCTATTGTTTTTGCCTTGAAAATTTGGTGGCATTATCTTTATTGGGTTTATGTTGATATATTCGCTGATCACAAAAGCTTGTAGTATGTGTTCTCACTGAAATATTTATGTCTTCATCAGAGAAGGTGGTTAGAGTTGTTAAAGGATTATGATATGAGTGTGTTGTATCATCTGGGCAAGGCCAATATAGTAGCAGATGCTCTAAGTAAATAGTCTATAGATAGTGTTTCTTATGTTGAGAATGATAAGAAGAAGTTAGTCAGGGAGGTTCATAATCTTGCTAGATTATGTGTTCGATTGGTTGATTCAGCTGAGGGTAGTATATGGGTTAAGAATGGTTCAGAATCCTCTTTGGTTGCCAAAGTAAAAGAGAAGCAAGATAGGGATTCCAGTTTGGTTAAGTTGAAGGAATTAGTTAGATATTAGAAAGTAGAGGTTCGCTCCCAAAGGGGATATGGTATGTTGCAATGTCAGGGTAGGCTGTGTGTATCATGAATTAGTAAGTTGAGACAACAGATTTTAGCAGAAGCGCATAGTGTGCGCTACTCCATTCACCCAGGAGCCACGAAGATGTATCGTGATTTGTGAGAAATCTATTGGTGGAGTGGTATGAAGAGGGATATTACAGAGTTTGTAGCGAAGTATTTTAACTGTCAGAAAGTCAAGGTTGAACACTAGAGGCCTAGTGGCAAATTGAAAAAGTTCATCATCCCTACTTGGAAGTGGAAGAAGTGAACATGTATTTTGTGATAGAGTTGCCTCATACGTATTGTCAACATGATTCAATATGGGTTATTGTAGATAGAATGACCAAATCAGCTCATTTATTGCCATTCCATACCTCTTATTCAGTCGAGGACTATACCAATCTCTATATTAGAGAGTTGGTTAAGTTGCATGGAGTTCCTTTGTCTATCATTTTAAATAGAGGTACTAAGTTTATCTCTCACTTTTGGAAGGCATTTCTAAAGGCTCTTGGTACCCAAGTTATCTCAATACAGATTTTCATCCTCAAATTGACGGTCTGGCATAGAGGACCATTCAAACCCTAGATGATATGTTGAGAGAATGTGTTATTAACTTTAAAGGAGGTTGGGATGATCGCTTACCTTTGATTGAGTTTTCCTACATTAATAGTTATCACTAAGGTATTCAGATGGATCCATTTGAATCTCTCTATAGGAGGAGATGTATATCTTCCGTTGGTTGGTTTGAAGCAGGTGAGTCTACGTTGATTAGGCCAGATTCAGTATTTGATGTGATAGAGAAAGTTCAATTAATTAGGGAAAGGCTAAGGACAACCCAAAGTCATTAGAAATCTTATGCAGATATGAGAAGAAGAGACCTTGAGTTTGGTGTTGGTGATTTGGTGTATTTGAAAATTGCACCCATGAAGGGAATGAAGAGATTTGGCAGGAAAAGAAAGCTTAGTTCCCGATATGTTTGCCCTTAGAGGATCTTGAGCGAGCTTGAGTTTTCTGCAGGTTTGGCATCAGTACATCTGGTATTTCATGTTTCCTTGTTAAAGAGGTGTATTGGTGATCCAACTATTGTAGCTCCTCTAAAAAGCACGGATGTTTAGGATAGCCTTTCTTACAAAGAAATCCCAGTAAAGATCCTCGATTGTCATATTTGTAAACTAAGGAACAAAGAAATTCCCTTGATCAAAGTTCTTTAGCGGAATCAGTCCGTTGAGGGAGCCACATAAGAAGAAGATGAGGATATGTGTATCAAGTATCCTCATCTTTTCTCCGCAAACTCAGGCCCAACATAATGTAACAGTTTTCCTTAGATTGTTTCTTTTCCACTCTCAGTTCTAGCTATATAATCACTCTTATGTCATTGCATGAATTTAGGAAATCAGTTCAGCTCATGTATCATGTTTCAGACTCATTCATGTAATCATGTTTCCAGTAATGCATGTTCAGTATGTGATCTTAGTGCTTTAGTTCAGAATCTCAGCCTAAGCAGTCTTATTCGAGGATAAATGTTTCTAAAGAAGAGATATTGTAATACCCCGTATTATTCTTAACTCAGTTCAGCTCCTAGTAGCATGCATAAAAAGCTTAAATCCTGAAAATTTCACTAAGTGTTGGGGACTTAGTTATTTTTAAGGTCTCTTAACTTCATGGATTTTTAAGTTGGTCTTCCTGACCCCGAGATGTTGGTTTTTAAGTTAATTCATGTTCAGGGGTGTACGAAGCATGTCTCAAGGAAGTTTCAGATTTTTTGGATAAGGATTGAGTCATGTCTAGATCACAATTTTAGCAGCTCACCATGATAGTGTCGCATCATGGTGCTTATAGCGATGGCACGTACACCACATCGTTGTGAGAATGTAAAATACACTCCAGTTATGAATTTAATTGCCTGAGGGGAAATTATGTCTTTTCCCCTCAACCCAATTCATCAAGTCACGAATTATAACACCAGTTAAGGCATTATTTGCCCATCTTATCCAATTTTCTCTAAATAATAAACCCTTCCCTCTCCCAATATTATCAAATTCCATTTTTTCTCTCACGAAAACAAAGAATTCAAGTTCCCCAATCCAATAACATTTAAGAAAACATCTAGATTGGTGTTTCTCTCTCCATATTAAGGGTTTAAGGTATGTGTGATGTTCATCCATGGAGTCCAAGAATCCCTATTTACACTTAAATTATGAGTTATACATGATTTAGTTGAATTATATCCATGAATATCTTGATAAATTATTTTCAAGTTGTGATTATAAGTGTTTCAAGTAGAATGAACCATTACATGTTTTGAATATTGAAATTTTCACATTGAAATCTTTAGTTCATGGTTTTACGATTGTAAATTATCTCATGCTTTACCCATTACCATGCTTAAATTCATAACTTTTATGTGTTTGATGAAATGTCTACATGTTGGTTTTGAGAAATGATCCCTACTATGGATTTTAAGGCTTTATATGTCATCATTGTTATTTTCATTCAGTGCTGGTGGGTTATGAATACCTAATACCTAGTTATTTACATAATTTTAGTATATTCAGAATGATTTCAGATAAACCGTGAGCATTGTCATTCAGTTAATTGATATGATTAGTTGTTTGTTCAGTTAAGCTTAGTTCAGTACAGTAATCAGTGCCAGTTCAGCTGGGAGTAGAATTTAGCACCAAGTGAATGCAGGGATGGTGGCTTCCCTATCAGATAGGTAGTCATTAGTAGCAGTCCTTATATTATAGAACTATATATAAATAGGATATGAGGAGTCACCCGTCGGTTAGGCTTGGCTTCCTCTTAGGGGTCACCTATTAGTTTAGGCTTGACACCCTGGTCCTTTAGGACACCATTTGAGTGGATCCACATAGCAGTGTTAGTATCCATGGCATGGTCTAACGCTCTTCTAACTAGGGTCAAAAGTTGGACCCCGATTAGCTCAGATTCGGGCATGTCAGTTATATGATACCTCCCATAATCTCAATGCAGTATCTTATCCAGAATTATGTTCAGGTTTACTTCACCAAAGAATACAGATTACCATACTCCCATACCAGGTTTGCTCGAGGCCCTATTTTTTTTATTCAGTTATTTCTGCATTTCTTTTAAGTTAGTCAGTTGGAGTTAGTTAGAGCCTGTTCCATCAACTCCTCAGTCAGTTTAGATGCTTTCAGACTGTTAGATAGATAGCTAGTTAGTTTATCAGTCTTATAAGTTATGTTTCAGTATTTTATCAGGAATTATAGACTTGTGAATTTGTCATATTTTTGGTATTCTAACCTTATGGTTTTATCAATTATTTTCCACATATTTCCTTGATTATTTTAATGTTCAGTGCTCACAAGAGGCCCCAGCTCACGGGTTAGCTTGTGGTCACATGTGATCGTAACCACCGTTGTCGTGACTAATGGGTAGCCTCGGGTTATGACAAAACATGGTATCAGAACCTAGGGTTTTACAATGTCCTAGAGAGTCTGAAAGATGCATTGAGTAGAGTCTTGTATATTGTTGTAAAGCACACCAAACGTATGGATGAGAGGCTATAAGATGTTTTTGAAAAAGTTTCCCTTCTTTCTATATTCACATCGTTCTAATGAGCATAAGCTCTATTTAAAACTCTCTTTTTGGCTCACTCTTCCTTTTGTTTACAGAAAATGCCTTTCAAAAGAAACAACGAAAGAAGAAATAGAAATCAGCCCGTACCTCCGCCTATTTAGGAAGATCCCCTAAATAAGCACATCATTTATGCCTATTTCAGAGCTGCATTCTCTAAATTATCTTACTTAGTAGGTGCTCAGAACAACCAATAAACTATTTCCCATACTAACCCTATGGCAAAACAGCTGCAGCTAGGATTTGGGATTTCACCCGATTGAATCCCCTTTTGTCTTTGGGATCAAAATCTGAAGAGAATTTGCAGGAGTTTCTTGATTTTGTTTAGAAGGTGATTGATATCACTAGTTTCACTTTGAGTGAGAGTGTAGAGTTGGCTGTTTACTAGTTAAAGGATATAGCTTATACGTGGTATGAGCAGTAAAAGAAGGATAGGGGTGTTGAGGTAGGGCCTGTTGAGTGGGACGAGTTTTTCACAACCTTCTTAGATAGGTTCTTTCCATTAGAGTTGAGAGAAGCTAAGGTGTCAGAGTTTAATAATTTGAAGCAAAGTAATAAATGTGTGAAGGAATACTTGTTTAAGTTTACTAAGTTGGCGAGGTATGCTCCTTCAATGGTAGCTGATAATAGGTCTAGAATGAGTAAGTTTGTTTCTAGTGTAGCTGATGGTGTGGTCAAGGAGTGCAAGATTGCTATGTTGATTAAGGAGATGGACCTATCTAGGCTTATAGTTCTTGCTTAATAAATTGAGAAACAAAAGCTTAAGAAGAAACATAGAGAGAATAAGAGGGATACAACTAGTAGCTTAACTTTTCTCAGCTAACGTCAGAGGGTGGTAACCATTCTCAGTTCTATCTAAAATTTTCAGCCCTAGCTCAGTCTTTAGCTAGTGTGACAGTGCCAAAGTTCTAGGATGACAATCATGATAGGGAACTAGGCTCCAAATCCGAGGATAGTGTGAAAAATTATTGTACTAATCCTCTCTGCAAGAAGTGTTGTAGGAATCATTAGGATATATGTAAGGCTGATAGTGATATGTATTTTGGATATGGAAAGCCAAGCTATAGGATTTGAAAGTGTGTGGTGGCGCAGAGGGGCCGAAATAATCGCTGACAGGGCCAGAAAACTTCATCAGCAGCACTCACATATCGCCCGACTCAGCAAGGCGCCACTTCCAATGCGACCAGTGAGCAATGCCAGAACATGTTGTATGCACTTCAGTCTTGACATGATTAGCAAAGTTCTCCTGATGTAGTTACGAGTATATTATAGGTTTTTCATCTTCATGTGTATGCTTTTTTATATCCTGGAACTTCACATTCTTTTATAATCCCCTATGTATCTGTTAAGTTTGGTGTTAGTCCAGAAATATTAGTTGAGCCTTTGTTAGTGTCTACCCTAGTAGGTAAATCTATTATAGCCAGATGAGTATACAAAAATTGCCCGATTACAAAATCTCAAAAATTTACTTTAATTGATCTTGTGGAGTTATATATGATCAATTTTGATGTCATTCTCGGCATAGATTGGCTCCACTCATCCTATTCTTTATTTGACTATATAAACAAAGTCATCTAATTTTATTTTTCTAATGAACTAGTTATTGAATAGAGGGTTAGTACTTTAGTGCTTAAGAGTAAGATTGTTTCATATCTTAAGGAAAGAAAAATAATATCTATGGGGTGTGTTTACCATCTTGTTCGAGTAAATAACTCTAGTTCTTAGACTCTAAGTCTCGAGTCCATTTTAGTAGTAAGGGTATTTCCAGACATTTTCCCTGAAGATCTTCTCAGAGTTCCTCCCAAAATAAAAATTGTCTTTAGAATATATCTCTTTCCAAATACTCAGCCTATCTCTTTTCTTCTATATAGAATGGCTCTATATAGTTGAAATATCTCTTACATAAGGGATCCATCAGGCCCAATGTTTCTCCGTAGGGCACTCCAGTCCTGTTCGTGCGTAAGAAATATGGTTCTTTATAAATGTACATCGATTACCATCAGTTGAATAAAATCACAATCAAGAATAAGTATCCACTCCCTAGGATTGACTTGTTTGATCAACTTTAGGGTGCCAGTTATTTCTCTAAGATAGATCTCAGATTCATCTATCATCATCTTAGAGTCAGAGAATGTGATATTCTAAAGAAAGCCTTCAGAACTCGGTATGGTCACTTTGAATTCCTAGTTATGTCTTTTGGACTAATGAATTCCCCAGCAACTTTCACGGACTCGATGAATAGAGTGTTCAAATAGTACTTGGACATATTTGTCACAATATTCATTGATGATATACTTGTCTATTCCCGTAGTGAAAATGATCAAGCAGACCATCTCAGAATTGTATTGCAGACTCTTAGAGCCCATAAGTTGTTTGACAAATTTAGTAAGTGTGAATTTTGGCTAAGATCAATATCTTTCCTTGGCCATATTATTTCCAGTGATGAAATTAGAGTTGACTCTCAAAAGATTGAAGTAGTGAAAAAATTCCCCAGACCTATATCTCCATCAAATATCAAGAGTTTCTTGAGTTTGTTTGTCTATTACAGACAGTTTGTTGAAGTTTTTTTGTCTATTGCATCCCCCATGTCTTGACTGACTCTGAAGAAAGGCAAATTTCAGCAGTTAGATTCTTATGAAAAGAGCTTTCAGGAGTTAAATACTCGACTCACTTTAGCCCCAGTCTTGACTTTGCCAGATGGTTTAGATGGGTTTAATGTTTACTGTGATGCTTCCAGAGTTGGTCTTGGTTGTGTGTTTATAAGGAGAGGTAAGGTCATAGACTATGCCTCTGACCGCTTAAACCCCTAGAAAAGAATTAATATACCTATGATCGTGAGTTGGTAACTGTTGTTTTTGCCTTGAAAATTTGGTGGCATTATCTTTACGGGGTTCATGTTGATATATTCACTGATCACAAAATTTTTTAGTATATATTCTCATAGAAAGATTTAAATTTTCATTAGAGAAGGTGGTTAGAGTTGTTAAATGATTATGATATAAGTGTGTTGTATCAACTGGGCAAAGACAATATAGTGGCAGATGCTCTTAGTAGAT
Source organism: Capsicum annuum (assembly GCF_002878395.1). Lineage (NCBI taxonomy): Eukaryota > Viridiplantae > Streptophyta > Magnoliopsida > Solanales > Solanaceae > Capsicum > Capsicum annuum. The sequence continues at coordinate 49,905,996 of NC_061114.1, forward strand.
AGTCTATGGGTAGTGTTGCTCATATTTAGAATGATAATAAAAAGCTAGTGAGGGAGGTTTAACAGCTTGATATATTAGGTTTTTGGTTGGTTGATTTAGCTGAGGGTAGTATATGGGTTCAGAATGGTTCAAATTCTTCTTTGGTTACCGAAGTGAAGGAGAAGCATGATAGGGATTCCAGTTTGGTTAAGTTGAAGGAATCAGTTAGAGATCAAAAAGTAGAGGTTTTCTCCCAAGGGGGAGATGGTGTGTTGCGATATAGGGTAGGCTATATGTGCCGTGTGTTGATGAGTTGAGACATCGGATTTTAGCAGAAGTGCATGGTGTGTGTAACTCCATTCACCCAGGGACCACTAAGATATTTCATGATTTGCAAGAAATCTATTGGTGGAGTAGTCTGAAGAGGGGTATTGCAGAGTTTGTAGCTAAGTGTTCTAACTGTCAGTAAGTAAATGTTGAACACCAGAGGACTAGTCTCTCATTATAAAAGTTCAGCATTCCTACTTGGAAGTGGGAAGGGGTGAACATGGATTTTGTAACAGGGTTGCCTCGTATGCATCGTCATCACGATTTGATATGGGTTATTTAAGGGATCTTAACTTTGTGATTTTTAAATTGTTTTTTCAACCCTAAAATTTTGAATTGTGATTTAATTCATGTTCAGGGGTGTAAGGAGCATGTCTCGAGAAAGTTTCAAATTTTTTGGATGAGGATTGGGTTATGTTTCAATCATAATTCTAGCGGCTCACCATGATAGTGCCGCATTGCAGTGAAAATAGCGATGGTACGTACACCGCATCATGGTGATCATGTAAAACGCACTCTAGTTACGAATATAATTGCCTGAGGGGCAGTTGTGTCTTTTTTCCTCAACCTAATTCGCTAAATCATGAATTATAACACTAATTAGGGCATTATTTGCCCATCTACTCCAATTTTCTCTCAAAAAATAAACCCTCTCCTTCCCCAAGATCATCAAATTCTATTACTTTCTCACTAAGAAAACCAAGGATTCAAGTTCCCCAATCCAAGAACATTCAAGAAAACATTAAGATTGGTGTTTCTCTCTCCATATTAAGGGTTTAAGGTATGTGTGATGTTTATCCATGGGCCCTTTTCACCCATGGAGTCCAAGAATCTCTTTTTACACTTAAATTATGAGTTTTACATGATTTAGTTGAATTATATCCATGAATATCTTGATAAATTATTTTTGAGTTATGATTATAAGTGTTTCAAGTAGAATGAATCATTACATATTTTGAATATTGAAATCTTCACTTTGAAATCCATTCATGGTTTTAGTATTGTAAATTATCGTATGCTTTACCTATTCTCATGCTTAAATTCATGACTCTTATGTGTTTGATGAAATGTATAAATGTTGGGTTTTGAGTAATGATCCCCTACTACGAATTTTAAAGCTTTATATGCCATCATTATTATGTCCATTTAGTGTTGGTGGGTTATGAATGCCCAATACATAGTTGTTTATATAATTTTAGTATCTTCAGAATGATTTTAGATAAGCCATGTGCATTGTCATTCATTTAATTAATATTATTAGTTATTTGTTCAGTTAAGCTTAGTTCAGTTCAATAATCAATGTTAGTTTAGTTGGGAGTAGGATTTAGCACCGAGAGAATACAAGGATGGAAACTTCCCCATCAGTTAGGCAAAGTCATTAGTAGCAGTCCCTGTATTCTAAAACTACATAGTCGTATAAGATATGAAGAGTCACCAATCGATTAGGCTTAGCTTTCTCTCAGGGGTCACTTGTCAGGTTAGGCTTGACACCCTGGTCTTTTGAGACACCAGTTTAGTGGATCCACACAGCCAGTGTTAGTACTCGTGGCACAGCACTGAAACCCTTCCAACTAGGGTCACAAGTTAGATCTTGATTAGCTAAGATTAGGGCATGTTAGTTACATGATGCCTCCTATACTCTCGGTGTAGTATCCAGTCCAAAATTCAGTTTAGGTTTGCTTGACCAAAGCATAAAGATTACTAGTCATTCAGTTATCATATTTCAGTACTTCAGTTTACAAATTATTTTTAAAATATTATATGATTAGTTTTGCATCCTCAGATATTTCATCTTTAATGTATTTATGTTTAGTTATCTCATGCTATTCAGTCAGTCATTAATTCATGTACAGTTAAACCATGTATTTCAGCTTAACCTTGTCTCATATACTATTACATTCCAAGTACTAATCACATACTCTTCTTTTCACTATGATGTCTTATATCATAGATTCGGACACTCAGTTTCTCAATCTTCCTTAGATAGTCCAGCGCTTCAGCAGCATCAGCAGTGGTGAGTCCTTATATATCAAGGTCGTATTATATTTATTCAGTTATTTTCATATTTTTTTCAGTTAGTCAATTGGAGTTAGTTGGGCCCTGTCCCATTAACTTCTCAATCAATTTAGAGCCTTTCAGATATTCAGACAGTCAGATAGATAGCTAGTTAGTTTATCAATCTTATTAGTTATGTTTCAGTATTTTATCAGGCATTATAGACTTGTGAATTTATCATATTTCGGCATTCCAACCTTATGTCTTTATAGGTTATTTTCTGCACATGTCCTTTATTATTTTAATGTTCAGTGCTCACAGCAGGTACCAACTTATGGGTTAGCTTGTGGTCACATGTGACCGTAACCACTATTGTAGCGACTAAGGGGTATCATCGAGTTGTGAAGGTCCTTCTTCAATTCCACTAAGTTTTTCTAACCTAGTCTTGGGAGGGTTGTTGATTTATTTTTTGACCTATTTGGAGGGTGCTCCTTTGAGTTTTACGAAAAATCCCCTAGCTTTGAGTATTTTACCTCCGTCTATGTCAGAGTTGCTTATGGTGTTCGTCCAGCCCCGATTGTAGATCCTGTAGTGGCACCTACTTCTGATTTTACACTCCATAAACTCCAAACATTATTTCTCCTTTATCACCTAAATCTAAGTATAGTATTCTAAAATCAGTGGTTCAGCCTTCATCTATATTACCTCCCCAGGTGGGATGTCAGCCATCCATATTTTCTATGCCTCCTCTTATAGTGGGTATAGTTATGTCTTCTGAGGATTATAAGAGGTTTGAGAGATTCACTCATTTGGTTCCTCCTAGATTCAGTGGAGTTATGGGTGGATATGCATGTGAGTTCTTGATTGACTATCATGAGAAGTTGAATAACCTGGGTTTCTTGGAGTCATATGGTGTTGTGTATACTACTTATTAGTTGAGGGATGCCACTACATATTGGTGGAGGTCACTTGTTGGTTGTAGACCTCTTGATTCTCCTAAGATGAATTAGGACTAGTTTGTTAAGTCCTTTTCTGAGAGCTTCGTGCCTTACAGTCTGAGGGATCAGATGAAAAATAAGTTTGATCTCCTAGAGTAGGGCTCCTTGATTGTTGCAGAGTATGAGGCATACTTTCATGAATTGTCTAGATATTTCTATGCCCATATTGCCACCAAACCTGAGAAGATTCAAAAGCCAGTGAAGGGGTTGGATGTTTTTCTTTAGTTAGCTACGTCTTAGATGGTAGTATTTAGAGCATCTTTTCAAAGTATAGTGGATCATGCTAAGATGACTGAGGGTATTCTTTGAGCATCTTAAGAAGGCAAAAAGAAGGTACATCATATGGGAGAGTTTAGAGGTCACACTTCTTGAGGTAGAGATTCCAAAGGTTTGCAAGGGTATCATGGTAGACCAATGCAGGTAGACTTATAGAGTTCAAGTAGAGGGTCTTTTAGTTTAGTATTTTAGGGTGGCCATTTTGGTCCAGCCTACCACCTTCTATTGAGTCAGGTTGTAGAGCTTGGACTGTCCCCACAATATGTTCATAGTTACTCCTATTTCGGTTATGAGGGATAGAGGCTCTGCCAGAGATGTATGAAGAAGAGATACTGGCACCCAAGGTTGTGATCATAAGGCCACTTAGGAAGTTAGTAGTCATGGACAGTACTATGCTATACCCACCAAACCTAAGGCAGAGGCTTCCAATATTTTTATCACAAGTATTGTCCCCATTTATTTCAAATCTCCATTTGTGTTATTTGATCTGGGATCAACTTTCTCCTTTGTGTATTAATATTATGCTTTGGGTTTTGATTATGCTAATGAGCCTCTTACCATGCCTATTTATGTATCTATCTCTATAGAAAATTCTTTAGTGGTTGATCGGGTGTACCGATCTTATGTTGTAACTTTTGTTGGGCGTGAGACTTGGGGTAGATTTTCTTGTATTAGATATAGTTGATTTTGATGCCATTTTGGGTATGGATTAGTTGGCTTCTTAATATGCTATCCTAGATTGTTATGCTAAGACCATAACTTTAGCTTCGTCGGGTGTGCCAATGATAACATAGAAGGGTATGCTTTATTCGGGTACCAATAGGGTTATACCCTATGTTCAAGCTTGTTGCTTGGTTAAGAGGCGATGTTTGTCCTATATGGCTCATATTCATGATACCAGTGTTGCTTTACCTCCTTCTTTGGACTCAGTTTGTGTGGTTTGTGAGTTCACAGCTGTATTTCTAACAGATTTGCCTGGTATGCCTCTGGATCGTGATATTTACTTTGCAATTGATGTTAAGATAGGCACCAAGCCTATTTTTATTCCTCTGTATAGGATGGCCCAGTCGAGTTGAAGAAATTAAGATCAGTTGTAGGAGTTGTACAAGGGATTTATCTGACCTAGTATATTCCTTAGGGTGAGCCAGTCTTGTTTGTGAACAAAAAGTATGGTTCTATGCATATGTGTTCGATTATCGGTAGTTGAATAAGGTGATGGTTAAGAATAAGTATCCTTTTCCTCATATTGATGATTTGTTCGACCAACTTCAGGATAGTATGGTGTTTTTAAAGATTGATTTAAGATTCAAATATCACCAAATGAGGATTAGAGCTTCAGATATTCTGAAGATAGATTTTTGAACTCATTACAGTCATTATGATTTCTTAGTCATGTCCTTTGGGTTGACCAATGCCCCAGTCGTATTTATAGAGTTGATGAACTGAGTATTTCAATAGTACGTCAACTCATTTGTTATTGTATTTGTAAATGATATCTTGGTTTATCCTAAGAGTGGATATGATCATCAGGAGCATTGCAGATTGTGCTTTAGAGGTTAAATAATAATAAGTTGTATGTTATATTCTCCAAGTGTGAGTTTTGGTTGGAGTTAGTCTCTTTCTTGGGTCATGCAATGACTAAGGATTGTATTATGGTTAATCTAGCCAAGATTGCAGTAGTTTGTGATTGGGCTAGGCCTACTTTACCTACTAAGATTCAGAGTTTTGTAGGCTTGGCTGGTTATTATCGGTGTTTTGTTATGGGTTTCTTATCTATTAAAGCTTTGATGAACAAGTTGACTCAAAAGAAGATTTCCTTTTAGCGATTTGATGCTTATAAGGTGAGCTTCAAAAAGCTCAATGATTTGTTGACGTCAGTTCCTATCTTGACTTTGCCCAATAAGGGCATGGGTTTTATCATTTTTTGTGATGCTTCAGGTGTTGGTTAGGTGATGTGTTGATATAGAAGGTTAAGGTGATTATATATTCTTCTCATTAGTTGAAGTCCCATGAGAAAAATTATACTACCCATAATTTAGAATTATGTGCGGTTGTTTTTGCTTTAAAGTTGTGGAGGCACTTCTTGTATGAAATTTATTTTGAGATTTTCTCGGATCATCATAGCCTTCAGTACTTCTTTATGCAGCAGGATCTTAATATGATACAGCGCCGTTGGCTTGAGTTGATTAAGGATTATGACTTGATGATTCTCTATCATCCGAGCAAGGCTAATGTAGTTGCAGATGCCTAAAGTCGGTAGTCGAGTAGCATGGGCAGCTTGGCGCATCTTTTGATCCAAGAGAGGCCTTTGGCCTTAAAGGTTTAGCCTTTAGCTAACCAAATAGTTAGGCTCGATATTTTGATATTTGGGTGTGTTTTGGCATCTATGGAGGCTAGATCTTCTTTGATAGAATAGATTCGAGCTCACCAGTTTGATAATGTTTGGTTGAGATTAATTAAGGATAAGGTGTTGAATGGTGAGGCTAAGGAAGCCTTACTTGAATTAGATGGGATTTTGTGGATTGGAGGCCGAGTTTTGTACTAAGAAAGAGTGATTGGATTAGATTGATTTTGGAGGAGTCCCATTGTTCTAGGTATTCCATCCATCCAGGAGTGACTAAGATGTATTGTGACTTGAGGCAGCATTACTAGTTGGATGGTATAAGGAATAATGTAGCAAATTTTGTAGCTCATTGCCTATGTTTCCAGCAGGTGAAGGTTGCGTACATGAGGTCGGGTGGTTTGCTTCAGAGGTTACCCATTCCCAAGTGGAAGTGGGAATGGATCACTATGTACTTCGTGATTGGATTGTCTCATACTTCTCATGGTTCTGATATTACTTGGGTCATCGTGGATCAATGGACTAAGTCATCTTATTTTATTCTAGCTCAGGTCTCTTTAAGTGCTGAGAGGTTGGCCTATATCTATGTTCATGAGATTTTCCCTCTTCATGGTGTGCCAATGTTTGTTATCTCAGATGATGGTTCAATGTTCATATCTCACTTTTGGATGACTTTTAAGGATGAGTTGGGTACTAAGGTTAATCTTAGCACAGCATTTCACCCCAGACAAATGGGTTGTAAGAGCAAACTATTCAGGTTTTGGAGAATATGCTTTGTGCTTGTGTGATGGAATTTGGTGGTTAGTGGGAGAAATATCTAGCTTTGGCCGAGTTTGCTTATAATAGTAGCTACCATTCCAGTATTCATATGGCTCCATTTTAGGCTTTGTATGGTAGGCATTATCACTCTCCAGTTGGTTGGTTTGAGGTTTCTGAGATTAGACCTCGAGGTGCAAACTTGCTTTGTGTGTCTTTAAATAGAGTTAGGATCATTCAGGATAGACTTCGAGTGGCTCAGAGTAGGCAGAAGTGTTATACAGGTCATAGGCTTCATTCCTTGAGATTTTGTGTTGGTGATTGTGTCTTTCTTTAAGTTTCACCCAAAGGATGTGATGAGGTTTGGAAAGAAGGGAAAGCTTAGCCCCAGATATATTAGCTCATTTGAGATTCTTCGGATTGTTGTTGATGTGGCTTATGAGTTAGTTTTGCCTCCAGATTTATTAGTTGTTCATCCAATTTTTTAGGTTTTCATGCTTTGGTATTACATTCTGGGCAAGTCTCATGTCATTCATTTGGACTCAGTTCAACTAGATGAGAGGTTGTCTTTTTTTGAAAAACCTGTCTCCATCTTGAGTAGGGATGTTAGGCGGTTTGGTTCTAGAGTTATTCCAGCGGTTGAGATCCAGTAGAGACATCACCCAGTATATGAGGGTACTTGGGAGGTCGAGTCTGATATGCGTATTTTCTATCCCCAACTTTTTGCCGGTGTAGGTAATTCCCTTGCCATTAGTTCGAGAACGAACTAGATTTTTAGTGGTGGATAATGTAACAACTCAAATTTTGATAATTGATGTGAAATATGTATTTATGTATGATATGACTATTTTACCCCTCTCAGTGATTGCTTTGTGGTATTTTAGAGTTGTGGGGATGGTTCCTAAGGCATTTTAGTATGATTTATGTGGAATTGTGGTTTTTGTTGGTTTGAAAAACCTTATGATTGACTTCGGTTAACATTTATTGATTTGTATGCTAGATGGCAAAATAAACTGCTCTAGTAGATCTGGAACATTAATTTTAAGTCGGTAACGTGGTCAGTATGGTTTTATGACTTTTATATCTCATTTCGGCCCTTGATTTGAAAAGTTGTGAAATAAGGTTTCGGGGGTTGACTTTGTGAAAATAATATCTTTCAAAAATCTGGCATCGTCATTGAGTTTGGAGAATCAAAATTAATAGGGTAACATATTTCATTTGCGTTCACAGGGTCCCGAATAAATCTCGAGGGGTCCGTAGAGACTTGAGACTTTCCAAGTCTCCAGCTGGTGCTGGTGCTGGTGCTGGTGCTGGTGCACTCACACCCATGAGTAGCTGGTCGCATATGAAACTCGGCATTTCAGGTTCTAGTGTTGTATATGCGACATCTTGGTCACGACCATGATTCTCGCGTATGTGACGTCAGTGTCGCAATTACAATACCTGCCATCATGTTAGGTACTGCGTACGCAACCTGATGGTCGCGTATGCGATGCCTGGGTCCTTTAAATTCCCATGTTTCACCATTTTCCATCATTTTTTATACTTGGAGATTAGGGTTTTGTGATTTTGAACAATTTCTTCCACTTTTAATCTTGGGTAGGCTCTATAACACCTATTTCAACTACTTTTCTTCAATTTCATCACTTAATTCTTGTTTAAACATGGGTTAAAAATGTGGAATTTGGGGATTTTGCCCCAGAAGGCCTAAAAATTATATTTCCTCAATTTAAACCTCATTTTAAAACCTTTTTCACTTGGGTGATTTTCTAATCATATAATTATCACTTTTCTTCGGATTTTATCTTCAAAACAACTTCAATTATTAACTTTAAAACTGAATTTCAGAGATTTTTGTCGGTAAAGCTTGAGCATGTTTCTTCTTTGATTTGGATCTCATTTTTAACTCATTTTCACTTGGATTTTCAACTGTAGACTCATATAAATATAGGGAACATGTTCCAAAAATAAAATTATGCTTTTGCCCTTCTTTTCAAAAACCCATGGGGAGCCATTTTGACCCCTACTTGAAAGTAGGTAATATGGGTATCATTGGCTTTCTTTTGATGCATAGATTCTATATTTTTATGTTTTGGTTGATTCCGAGCCTTTTCGTTAGGAGTAGGGTTTCATATTGAAGGCTTTTGGGTCGGTTTCTAGCATTTGAGGTAGGTTATGGCTTAACTTTCTTTAGACTGGTTGGATAGTTAATGTTAATACAAAAACATGTTAAGGGTGTGAAAACTAATCATGAAAATAACTATAACTATTGTGTTGTGATCGTGTAGGGGCCTATATATTGATGAATTTGGTGGTTCTGGAACATTATTTGCTATGTGTGACTGTGTTGGTCCTATATGATATTGTTGGCTTTGTATACGTGAAACTAATTGTATCTTGTTAATGAAAACATTTAATGTGGTATCAATGGTATAATTTGATCGTATTCTACTCTATTGGCATATGGTTTATGTTGGATTTCATGGATGGTGAAAAATATTGAGTGGATTATTCACTCACTTGGTTTGTATATATTGGTTGGATATTGGAAACTGTTATTCTAGTTGGTTGTGAGAATTACATCCTCATATCATATACATTTATGAAACATTGGTAGTACCATGGAAATACTTGAAATACTGGCTTTTTCTGACAGAAAATGTGACATTTTCAAAAAAAAATCTCTACCAAAGGATATTCTAGAGAGGAGATATTGATATTGGTATTAGATATTGATTGTATACGAGTTGATGAACCCCCCATGGGTCCTACACCAGGAAGCATTAGCTCTGTAGGTGTATATGGAAGTTGTGCGACAACCTCATGCACCACATTATCATCATCATCATCATCTTCATTGCATTTCATGTATTGTGCTTATGTTGTGATCATTTTATGTCTTTGACTTAATACCTATCTAATAGTTCTATTTTCTTTTACTTGTGTTTGATGTACACGTATATGTATATTATCCTTCTTTTCTCAATGTGTATTTGTTATATGTGCGGATATTAGAACTGTTAATGGAGATGGTGTGGGCTACCGTTTGGGATATTTTCTGACTGCAGGTGACGTACCCTTAATATATATTTTATATGCTTTATTGTCTACCTTGCCCAGTCGGCCTATGATACCTAATGAGTATAAGTGGACCGTACTCACCCCTACTACGCCCTTTTGGTGCAGATCCTGGTTTGAATGCACCTCATGGTGGTTGATTTTGGACAATATGTGAAGCTATTTAAGGTAGCATTTGATTCATGCATCCGAAGTCTACTACTATCTTTTCTTATTAGACTATGTCTTTATTTGTATTCAGAGACAGAGTCGTACCTATTTTGGATATCTTTTGTATTTTGGTCTTGAGTTGTACTAGTTATGTTCTTACACTGTGACACCAGGTTTTAAGATTATTGTATGATATCTTTGTTTATGTATTTTTACTTTCACTATAATTTTATGGTTCGGCTTCGTTCTAGGAGTCTTGCCTTGGGTATTGGTGTTATTTTCCCTTTTTGTATCAGTTTGTGTGATAGGCTCACTTGTTAAGGCTCATCGCGGTAAGATCCATCGTGATCCTTGGAGTTGGGACACCATACGTCCTACCTGATAGTTGTGAGCTTGGTGGGTGTATATAGAAAGTCATGCAATGAATTTCATCATTCATCATATTCATATTGCATTAGATTGCATTTTCCCACGCATCTTGCTTGTTTTCCTTAGTGTTATATATATATATGTGTGTGTGTGTGTGTGTGTGTATTAGAACTGTTAATAGAGACGATATGAGCTACCATTTGAGACTTTTCTGCTTGTAGGTGTTGTCCTCATGTTATATTTTACTTATTTTATTTTTTGTTTTGCTCAGTCGGCCTATGATACCTACTAAGTACATGTGGACCGTAGTTACTTCTACTGCGCCTCTTTGGTGCAGATCTTTGTATGAGAACTTTCCATAGCGGCTAATTTTTCTTGAAGACTTCCAGAGTTTGAGGTACTGATTCGCTCCAGTATTTGAGTCTAATTCAGACCTCATCTATCCTTATTTGTCTTTATTTTATTTATCAAAGACAGATACATGTATTTTTAGCTTTTAGTTATTATATTAGATGTTCTTAAACTATGATATCAGATTTTGGGATTCATGAGATTTTTTTCTTATTTCTGCTTTTGCTTATGTTTTAGGGCCTGACTTCATTCTAGAAGTCTCACCTTGGTGTATCTTATTGTAAAGTTCATGTATCCTTTATCACTTTGGGTGAATGTCTTACTTATCGAGGCTGAGCCGGGATAGGTGCTATCATAACCCATTTTTGGGTCATAACAAATTAGCATCAGAGCAACCAAGTTCACTGGTCTCATAAGTGTAAAAGCAGGATATCTAGTAGTTTCTCACATATTGATACATAGATGTTTGTATCTATCATTGAAGGGATATAAGATTTCTTTAGGAAAAAATAACTCTATTTTGATTCTTAGTTTTGCGGGTTGTTCTTACCCAATGTTCTAAGTTCTGTTCAATTCCTTTTTGCGCAGATGGTGAGGACTAGATCTCAAGAGGCTGGGGATTTTGATCCATCATTCAAGGATGGATCCCATCCTAAAGGGAGAGGCAAGGGTCATGGATGACCCAAAGTTAGAGGACAGGCATGAATAACTGCTCCAGCTAAAGGACATGCTAGGGAGGCCTCTCACAAGCTTGAGTTTGTGTATTCTAGGGATGATTATCAAATAGCGGATGTGAAGTGAGCTAAGGTTCCACAGGGTTTAGTTGATACCCCAGTACTTCAGGGTCTCTTGGTTTGCCTCTTGACTCATTTGAAGAGTATTCCCTTGAGTGCAATTAGTTTTTCTCTTATTTGAAGTATTTTACCATCGTTAGTTTTGGTGTCTACTGATGGCATTCCTCTGACTCCTAGTGTGGTTATGTCATTTGTATCGACATCAAATTATGGAATTCCTTAGACTTTGAGTGGTGCACCACCTTTTGTGCTGGTATTAGATTATGGTATTCCTAGTCAAGCGTTCAAGCTTCATCTATAGTACTCCCACGTGTGGATTCATTGCTTGTCAAACTTACTATTTCTCCAGTTGCTTCGGATACAATTATATTTTTTATGATTAGAAGAGATTTTAGAGGTTTATTCTCTTGGGTCCACCCAAGTTTAGCGAAGCTATTGGCGAGGATGACTATGAGTTTTTGATTGATTTTCAGGAGAAGTTACATAATCTGGGATCCCCTGAGTCTCAATGGAGTTTCTTATACTACCTATTAGTTAACAGATATGGCTAGGAAGATAGAGGTTGTTTTCTAGTTGTATACCTTTGGGTTCGCCTGCTATATCTTGGACTTAGTTTCCCGAGGCCTTCTTGGAGAAATTTATATCGTATAGTTTGAGAGATTAGATGCATGATGAGTTTGATTACTTGGCGCAAGGCTCCATGACTATTTCAGGTATGAGGCTCATTTTTACACTTTATCCATATCTTCAGATGCTAGAATCTCCATCGAGTCTAAGATTATTTAGAAGTTTGTGAAGGGGTTAGATGGAACATATCAGCTGGCTACAACTGAGATGGTAGTTTTAGGTGCTTTTTTCAGAGTATTATTGAACATGCAAAGATGACTAAGTCTATTTATCCAAACTACTCAGGGAGGCACGAAGAAGGTGTGTTATCATTGCAAGTTTAGTGTATATGCCTTTCCAGGAAGAGATTTCTCTAGTAGATATTTTTATGGTTATCATGGTAGGAAAATTCAGGTTGCTTTACATGGATCAAGAGGTATACCTTTAGGTTGAACAACTTTGGGTAGCCAGACATCGGGCTAGGGTGGTCATTCTAGTCCAGCCGCACCTCCTCATATTAAGCCAGGCTATAAAGGATGTTTTGTATGTGATTACTTTGGCTATGTGGCTAACGATTGGCCTCGTTATATTTTCATACCTGCTCTTATATCAGCAGCGAAAGGTGGTTCATAGGGTGGCAGAGGTGCTGCTAGAGGTGCTCAAGGTAGAGGTAGAGGTGCTTGTGGTGGTGATCACGAGGTTTATTAGCCTAGGAGTGCACCTTGTTAGTTCTATGCAATACCTGCTAGACCCAAGGTAGAGGCCTCTGATAGTGCTACTACAGACATCATCCTAGTTTGCTACAGATCTGCTTTCGTGTTATTTGACCTTGGGTATAATTTCTCCTATGCGTCTATATATTTTGCTTCTGGTTTTGATGTTACATTAAGCCTCTTGATATGCCTCTTCATGTTTCTACCCCTACAGGATATTCTTTAGTGGTGGATCGAATGTAGCGAACTTGTATAGTTACCTTTGAGGGCTATGAGACTTGGGTAGACTTTGATTGTTCTAGATATGGTTGATTTTGATGTTAACTTGGGTATGGATTGCATAGCTTCTTATCATGCAATTTTGGATTATTATGCCAAGACCGTGACCTAATCTACGCTGGTTATGTCAAGGTTAGCTTAGAAGGGGACACTTAATTCAGGTTAAAAGGGTGTTATATCTTTTATGTATGCTCATCACATAATAGAGAGGTGCTTAAGGTAGAGGTAGAGGTGCTCACGGTGTTTGTCGCCCATCTTGCATTGTTCACCGGGGGCAGAATAGAGTTAAAGAATGTGTTTGAGGTTCATAGCAATGCGGAGAGACGATAAGGAGTCAAGAAGTGAATTTCCAAGAATTTCCCCGTAGCCTCCTGAAGATAGGTTATGGACGTCTCTGTAGCAATCCGCAGGACTCTACTAAACACTTAACTCTTGTACTAATACAACGGTGAAACCTAGACTCTGATACCAATTTATCACGACCTGATTTCTTAGGTCATAATGTCGCTTGTTATAACTCACCAGTAGGCAAGCCAAACCTATAGTCCAAAATGGCGAGTGATGAACTACCCAAATATATATAGAAAATAATTGCAGAATAGATGAAATAAAAAAGTAATTACATAATATAATCCGTAAAACCTGGCGGTATCAGTACAAGACCTTCTAATAATATATTAAGAGTACAAAAGTGGAATGGATGAAATAGATTACACCGATACAACTTATCTACGAATACCACATGAAGACTAGTCTAATACATAAGAGAGAGATAAGTAATACTCCAAACATCAGGAGCTCACTCTAAGTCTCCGAATCATGGCTTCTCTGCATGATGTCCATATCAACGGCGATAACACATACTATGATCAACAGGATATAGAAGTGTATGATAAGTAATAAACGAATAGTACTTAGTAGGAAACTGGCAACTGAGATCCAAAGATAAAGTAGATATATATACAACATATAAACAGAATGGGAACTACGCCCAGTGTTCAACAACCATATACTATAGCCAAAAAGAAACCAAGGATAATTGATCATATTCATGTCCAATAGACTAACATAACAAGGCTAAGAAAGTATCGAGGATGAACTATCCTATTCCAGCCATACTTAAAAAATCACAAACTATACCATATATCCCTGGCCAATATATGAATAAAGGACGAAAGAAGGATATATAGCAATATATAAGGCAAGAAATGAATATACAATCTGAACAAATGAAGGAAAGGATATACAGTAATACCATGGCTACATATAACTAAATATACATATATATAGATATGAGGTGAACTCGAAGCACAACCTAGATCATCATATATTCATTTTAAGGCCATATTATAATCCTATCAGGATTTAGTACTAACATGCTCAGGGTTTCTAATCCATATACCTCATCATGAATTTAATCATGCATAATAATGAAATTATAGTATAGAATAGGCCAGAATCATACCTTGATCTTGATACCGAATCAATGACCAATCTGTCATAAGATAAACATAACAATGATAATAACAATATCAATAACAACGTGAGTAACCGGCGATTATGGACAACGAAATACCTAGCTGAGCCTATGCATACCCCCACTGCCCTAAACTCGAAAGGTTCAATCAGCATACCACAACACAAGGCATAATTATTACCCATATTGACACAGTCGTTCCATACCAGCTGGTAGACATAGGCGCATACTGTTGATAGGCGATACGAATACTAGAATAAAATACAAGATACACAATCAATACCCCAATTTTATCATCATAACATCCTCTGACCTTGTCAAGTATCATCACATTATCATAATGTCCTCCGACCTTGCCGTGTATCATCATATCATCAGAATATCCTTTACCCTTTCCAGGAATCATCATATCATCAAAATATCCTCTGGTCTTATTGGGTATCATCATATTATCAAAATATCCCTCAACCTTGTCGAGCATAATCACAATATCATAATATCCTCCAACCTTTCCGAGTATCATCATATCAGCTTAATATTCAAATTAATGTCCATAATAGAGAGCAAGTCCCACGAGGGATAAAGTAAATAATCATAAAAATAAGCATGGTATAATATGTGTACATAATTCATCATTAACATTACATTATCCATAGGCATATACATAATAGGTGCACAGACTCAAGTCGTGGCTAAAAGAGTGTAAGTTCATAAATCCATTATCTGGAACGATCTTTGAGAATAAATCATTATAAAGTATATAAAAGGTTAGAATACCTCACGACCAGGGTAAATAATGGTGTCAAATAAAGTACTAGAATATACCTCGGTCAAATCTTTAAATCACCATTATTAACCTCTTTTATACATGTAAATTATTCATTAGGCTAGATAGTTATTATTGTGAAGAAATTCATTTTAAAGTAGAAGGTAGGATTTAGCCCTTAGTTAATGGCAACAATAGTAAGATTATAATATAAGTAGAATCATATCAATCATCAATATAACAATCATGAATGTACCGAATATACGCATGCCATCACCAGTATTCAAACATTGGAATCATAAACATCATACCACATCTTCCTCTCACCCATACTGGAGAATGTGTATATAATATTTATATAAACATAATCTACAATTGTATCATTACAAGGGTAATTACTTCCTGGATATCCAACCAATTTCATAACACGGTCCTTGGCCCAATAATATTTCTGGAATAATCACAACATCATAACATCATAATTACATTCTTAGGACCACATATGCATCTAAATCTTATATCAATAATCATGGATATATAAATGATCTCATAACTAGGGCATAGCGTATTCACGAGGCATGACATCTTTATAAGCTATAAAGCATGTCTATCATCATCTCACATACAGAAGGCATCTCACTTTTATGAGGCATAATTCACCAATAAGCATATCTTATAACACGAGGCATATCACATCTATGAGGAATCTCATAACTATAGGTCATGTATCATGACTATGAGGAATATCATCTCTACAGGCTAAATATTACATCTAAAAGAAAATAACATCTCTAATATCCCAATATCACATATAAGAGGGAATAGCATCTTTAATGGCCCAATATCACATCTAAGAGGAAATAGCACCTCTAATGGCCCAATATTATATCTAAGAGGAATATAATCTCTGCAGGCCCAAAATCATAGCCATTAGCCACTATCTAGGGATAAATATGTCTTTATCCATCAATTTACCAAGAAACTCTCATAAATAAAGCTCAATAGTCTCAACTAGGCCTAACATTTGCAACTAAGTCCACGATGACTAACATAAGTCTTGGCCTAAGTGGGCCGAACAAACCCACTTCTAAACCTCAATTCCCATATTTAGGCAGTTTATGTACCAAACTAGGCTAAGTTATCTAGTTTAACTTCTATATGTCAAGTAAGCTACAACTAATTCTACTTAAATTATGGGTTCAAGATCACTAGACTATCCCAACTAAGGTTAATCACACTCACTATGATTCCAACACATAACCACATCCCAATCCTAGCATTATATCATGTCCATGCAATAATTTAGTCCAATCTATAAAGAAGGCTATAGGATTTTAAAAGGGTCATAAACGTACCACCTTATAGTTACAGAACCCTCATCTAATCCACAAACATCACTAATCAAGTATAAGTTGTTCTACTCATAATCAATCCTATCATTCACATTCACATATCATACATAACACATATCATCTTTGAAGAAGAGTAGGCAGAAGCCTACCTTAAAGTCAAACTGCAAAACCTTACATCATTCACCAACGTCCATCTTCACTTCACAATTTCTAAAATGCTATCACACTATCAAAATAATAATCTACTTATCAATACAAAAATAACAATACCCATATTACACCATTGTGCTTCTGGTCCAAAAATGACACCAACAACCTCAAATAGGTCCCACATATGAAAAACATGTTTTTGAGGTCAACTCAATGTTAATACATGAAAAAACAATCATAAATCTTAAGAAATATGTGAAAACAAAGCTAATTTGGGGCTAAAATCAAGCCCTAATCTAAATTGGGGTTTTAGGGTCCAAACTAAGAAATTCATCAAAAAAGTGATGAAATCTTACCTTTAATCCAAATATATTCATGATAATAGATGATAATCAAGCTCCCAAGTCACCGACAATGATCAATTTTGAGTTACATACTCATTTTAGGGTTTCGAGGTCTCAAAGATGAAGGGAAAATACTCCAAACGCGTCTTGGGGTCTATATATAGCCCCTACAGGTAAGGATATAGCACTATTATAGACCTAGGGGTCACTATCATTCTAGGAAAATCATCATAAGCCTCATTTCGATTGCCCTGCACCAGCACCAACAAAGTCAAAACTTATTTTTGACCCTCGGAACTCATTCGGACCCCAATTTTTGCAAATAAACTATGTAGCCTCACTAAATTTGACATTCTGGATGCGTTGGTGAATTTTAATTTTTCATTGGAGGCTGTTTATACCAAATATGGGCCCTACACCCATACTTATTGTTTTCCCACTTTTTGACTAATAGGTCAAAATGAGTTTAGGGGCATTAGGATCGAAACCAAAGGTCTAACTAGCCAAAATCGATATTCAGATCTTCTGGCGCAGTCAGAATTTTTATCCAAGATCATTTTACTAAAGTTTTTCTCAATGGCTATTTGGAACCAGCTAAAACTTCCAAATAGGAAATTGGTTCTAAAAACCAAACAAACTGCCCGATAACTGAAATATCACTCCCAGCAAGTCATAAATGACTTGGGGTAGCCATGGAGAAGCCCTAATTATGGAAATAAGTGAAAATATGAAAAATAACTAGAAGGTTCATTATATGCCCCATAGGCACGAGTTGAGATTATTAGCAGGTATTGATTAAGCAAATGTTCTATAACACTTGCCTTGGAGAGACTTAGTATCTAAAGGAATAAGTTATGCCCCATGGACAAGAGTTGAAACTACCTTAGTATATATTGATTCAACAGATTCTCTATAGTTCTTATCTTAGATGCAAGAAATAGCCTAAGGACTTTCAAAGAACAAGTAATGCTCATAGGTAACAGTTTACACCATTCTCACTATTTGTAACTTATGGGTATGTAGTGATTGTTGCCTTAGAGGAAAAATATAGCTCATGGGATTACAAAATTAGTGTATATCTCATGGGAAATGATTTATACTATTTCAAAAGGTTTAACTAATTGATTATTATACAATTTTTTCCTTAGAGACATACTATGCAATAAATGTTGCCTTAGAGGCAAAACATAGCTTAAGGACTTTTAAAAATTAATGAATACTTCATTGACATGGTTTATACTATTTCACAAATTCAAACTAATTTAATATTATATATTACTTAACTTAGATACAAAATGTAGCTAAGGAATTTCAAAAATTAACATATGTCTCATGGACAACAATTTACACTATTTCACTATAACTAACTTATGAGATAATCTAACATAAGTTGGTAACACAAAAAAAAGAGTATATCATGACCTCGATATAAATTGACTTTAGGTAAATAAACTCATAATTAAAAGAATAAAGATCGAGAATTTGATAGAAATAGGTCGAAAGAGTAAGTATTAGACTAATTAAAAAACATAAATGAAAAGAAAGAATATATCAATTTACATAGGAAAAAAAATTGTGGAAAACTAGTTGAAAGAAAGTGTTGTCCATTACAACTTGAGCAACCATATTTAAACCTGGTAAGAAAGCAAAATATAAATGTAAGTTCTCTTATTAATTTTCTAAGTCTTCACCAGTGCAAAATTTAGCATTTTTAGAAATGCGATCAAAAACATCGGGTAGTGTGGAGTTATTTAAGCAAATTTAGGACAATCATATACATCTGAGACTTCACACCTATTTATTGTCCTAGAAAACAAGTCATCCATCTTCACATGAGGTGTTGAAAGATCAATTTCACCATTATTAAGTTTGGCACAAATTTGCGAATCGGTTTCAAATAAGAATTCATCTCCTAGAGTAGCCACATCTCATTCTTTGAGTTTATCAACCCCCTTATTCCTTTAGAAATTTGTAACACCAACTCCTCATCCATCAAAGGTTTTATTTAATCCTTGAAGAAGCTCCACAACAAAATCACACTTAGACTCTATAAATATATGACAAAAATTATAGTTAAGGAAATAAGTGATCAAGTGATATTATTTATATTGAATACTTAATTTAATATGAAATTTACCATAATACGGATCATAACACCATCAAAGTAGTATCTAAATGAGTCTTAAGAGAAGATGTCACCCATGACATCAAAATTACAAAAAAAATAGATTACTAAAGTAAGCTAGAGACTCAACATCGAACTGTAATTTGAATAAAATAATAAACATATATCCTATCATTTAAAGGATGAGAGGGTGACAGAGATTCCATCCTCGGTAGAATATCCAAAGTGAAGTTGCAAGAATTTTTTTGTGTGAATAGTATAATCTCATTGTTGGTAGCTAGTGCCTCTATTTCTGTTTTGGTATGGTGATATACATTCATGTAAAAAAGGATGTTAATGATAAATTGATCTTACTTAAAACTTACCTCAATAATGATTCTAATCAAGCTGGAAGGAAAAGGTCTCAAAGAAGTAACACATGGTTACATAAGGAGAAGCGTAGAATATTTTTTGATTTTTCAACATAAATATATACTCACAAGTAAAACACACTCTCTACATTTACAAATCATTGAACTATCAAAAAGTTTTAAATTCAAAATCCAGCATAATGCAAGACAATTTAAGTGCAAACATAAGAGTTTATTATACTTTTTATCGAGAGGGCAGTATATACTTTTTATAAAAAAAGTTGTGTTAAAAGATGCTTATGGGCGGGAATGTGTTCTATTAGGTCCGAAATGTGATGGATAAAATTGGTAACAACTATTATTGGGAAGATACAAAGTCAGCTATAAACAAAGCAAGTAAATCTGTTCTTCATAGCTATCTTTCATGTAACCAATAGGTAACTCTACGAAGATGAACCTCAAATGGGATGGATAGGTAAATATATATGGGAAATTAAAAACCTGATATGCATATTTTGAACAAGTGTAGTAGTTGTTAAGTACATTTTGAGCAACTATTTTGAACATGATATGCACTCTGAAATACACTTGATGAAGTACTATGTATTTTCAATCTCTAATGTGTTGTATGTAAAATATAGTTATAATATAAGGATTCTCCTACATTGGTGGTTTAAAGTCACCCTTAAGGCCATATAAGGCCAAGCCCATTAAATTTAATAAGTTAAATAAGTATACTTTCATATGTATTTATTTTATTATATAAATATCTAAAAACTTGGACTTGGGAGTGGTCAGGGTCGAATCTTTAATTAAAGATTTTACTTTTTAAAAAATAAAATAAAAAATATTTTATTAAAATAGAATCGTTATGTCTATTTAGAATAGTTGTGTATGTTCTTAATAGTTGTGTCTATTCAAAAAAGTTGTATCTTTTCAAAATAGTTGTGTCTAGTAAAAAAAGGGCATCTGTTTAGAATATTAATGTCTATTCAGAATAGCTGCATCTGTTCAGAAAAGTTGTGACTGTTCAGACTTTATAAATACAGATAAAAATTCAGGAGTAGTGTATTTAATTTACAAATATATTTTTGAACTTAGTTGTATCCTAATAGAGAATTGTTTGTAATCCTAAAGAATATGTGGGTGATAACTCTTGAAAGATAGTGATCTTTCATGACTCAAAGCAATAATTTTATGTTTTTCATCTTATTTTTTAAAATAATTTTCAAGAATTATTTCTGCTATGAATAAATTATTGTCCGCTATTGATAATCAAAAAGATATGATCAAACTAGACCGCTTTTATGGATAAAACTTTACTTGCTAGAAGAACAAGATGATCTTTTTGCTAACTATATTGAAAATATTTTATCTTCTTGATCCATCACTATCCGCACTATACGAATCTACCTCAGATGATAATGCATGAAAGTGGAGAGAAAGAAATATGAAGAATATGAATTACTCTGTCGCAGTCATATTTTAAATACTTTGATGGACCACTTGTATGATTTGTACTCAAATATGAAATCTCCAAAGTAAATTTGAACAACATTGCGGACCACATATGAATATTAGAAACGACGTATTGATAAATTCTTATCCCTGCAGTATTTTTAATTTAATATAGTCGATACAAAGCCTATAATGGATCAGATTCATCAGTAACAAATCTTATTTTCTAAATTAAGTGATTTTGAAGTAAAAGTTTCTGATGCATTTCAAATAATTGCAATTCTCTCGAAACTACTTCTTCATAAAATAACTACAAAAAGAAAATTTTATATTTTACTGATAAATTAACTGTGGAGCCTTTTTGAACTCATCTTTAAATTGAAAATGAGACTTGTGTTTGAGATGCTCTTCTTTAAGCCTTTAGTTTTGCGGTTAATAATGTTAATCAAAATAAATTGAGAAATGAAGATAAGAATTTGAAAGTTTCCACTAAGCATCTTGATAAAAAGAAAAAAAATATAAATTATTATCTTTGTGGAAAGAAAGTCCATAAGATTCGAGATTGCACGTTTAAGAAAGAAGGAATAAACTTTCATTTCAGAGATGAAAAGTCTGAAAATTTTGAAAAATCTGAAAAAATCTAAAAATCCAAAGAAGGTAAATGATGTAGAAGGTTCTTCATAAGGATTGGTTGCTATGATTTTGGTTCTACCAATAAAAATGACTAAAGAATTGAATATGGTTACCTCAAAAAATCAAGATTGGTGGTTGAATTCTGGTGCCACAATTCATATTTGTCATGACAAGAATATGTTCAAAACTTATTCGGAGGCAAAGAATTTGGAAAAGGTGTTAACGGAAAACCATGTTACAGCCAAAGTTGTAGGAAATGAACATTTGAAATCAACTTTACATCTGAGCAAAAGTTGACTCTTTTGAGCGTGTTTCATGTTTGAGAAATAATGAATAACTTTATTTCTGCTAGATTACTTTCTAAAAGAGATTTCAAGATTGTAATTGTGTAATACCCTATATTATTCTTAGCTCAGTTTAGCTTCTAGTTGCATGCATAAGGGGCTTAAGGCTTGAAAATTTTACTAAGTATTGGGGACTTAGTCATTTTTAAGGCCTCTCTAAACATTGAGGATTTTTAATTTGGCCTTATCAACCCCGAGCAATAATTTTTGAGTTGATTCATGTTCAAGGCTATGATAAGTATGTCTCGAAGAAGTTTCAAATTTTTTGGACAAGGTTTGTGTCAAATTTGGATCACAGAACTAAAGGGTTACCGCAATAATCCCGCATCGTGGCCCTATTCCTGTTCTCATGTTCACTGCGTCATGGTGAGGGAAATAATCAACTATAATTAGACCGCATCGCGATAATCCTATCGTGTCTAATTTAAAATTTAAATGGTTGAGGGGCAATTGGGTCTTTTCCCCTCAACCCAAATCGCCATAACACAAATTAGGACATCAATTAGGGCATTATTTGCCCTTTTTCTCCAAATCCCTCTCAAGAAAATCCTCTTTTTTCCCCAAGAACACAAATTCAATTCCTTTCTCCCTAGGGAATCAAGAATTCAAGTTTCCCAAATTCAAGAACCTTTAAGAAAGCATTAAGATTAGTGTTTCTCTTTCAAGTTAAAGGTTTAAGGTATGTGTGATGTTCATCCATGGGCTCCTTTCACCCATGGAGTCCAAGAACCTTTTTTTTATTTTTAAAATATGAGTTTTACATATTTAAGTTGAACTATCTCCATGAAACTCTTGCTAATTCAATTATAAGTTATGTTTATGAGTATTTTCAAGTGGAATGAGCCATTACATGTTTTGAATGTTCAAAACTTCGCGTTAAATTCCTAATTTATGATTTTAGTCTTGTGAATATGTTATTCTTGCATGCTTTATCTTTACCCGTGCTTAAGTTAATAACTCTCATGTGTTTGATGAATTGCCTAAGTTTTGGGTTTTGAACAATGATCCCCATTATGGTTTTAAAACTTTTATATGGTGTTGTTAGTACTTCCATTTAGTGCTGGTGGGTTATGAACACCCAATACTTACGTGTTTTACAAGAATTTAGCTTTTTAAGTACTCAGACAATTAATCCATGAATCTTATCAGTATACTTAGACATTCATATTCATGATGAGCACTATCAGTTATGTAATAGCATTCAATTGAGTCTAGTCCAGTTAAATACCAGTGTCAGTTTGGTTGGGAGTAGGATTTAGGATCGAGCGAACCTAGGTGTAGGGGTTAACCTGTCAGTTAGGACCGGATCCTTAGTAGCAGTCCCTAAGTTCTAAAACTACGTAGCCAGTGTAGGATTATAAGATGTCACCTGCTAGTTTAGAATTGACACTCTCTTAGGGGTTACCCGCCGTTTAGGACTGACTTCTTAGTCCTTTGAGACATCAGATTAGCAGATCCACATAGCTAGTATTAGTACCCGTGGCATGGTACTAACACCCTTTTAATCAAGGTTACAGGTTGGACCCCAATTAGCTTTGATTCAGCCATGACGGTTGATGATACCTCCCATAGTCTCAGTATAGTATTCAAAGTATCTCCAGTTCAGGTTTGCCTGACTAAATGTATAGACTTTCAGATATTCATATTTACTTCTTTCACTCTTTAGGATTACAAATTATCTCAGTAACATAACAGATATACACTTAGTCTTGCATTCTCATATGTTACATTTTTCATGCATTCATGGTCGGTTATATCATGCTATTCAGTTGGTCCATATTTCGTATACACAGTACCCCATGCATATCAGCCTATCCTCATCAGATATACCAGTACATTTAAAGTATTAACCATATACTCTTCTTTTTCTATGATGTCCTATATTATAGGTTCAGACGCGCAGTTTCCTGACCGTAGTTAGACAGCTCAGCATAATGTAGCATTCGTATTAGTGAGTCTTCATCCATCGAGGACATGTTATGATTTTTTAGTTATTTCAGCAGTTTATTTATCCAGTCAGTCAAAGTTGGTAGGGGGCCTATCCCATCAACTCCTCAGTTAGTTTAGAGGCTTTTAGACGTTTAAATAATCAGTTAGACAGTTAGTAAGTTGCTTCAGTATTTCTAGACATTTTGGTTAAATAGATGCTTTCTAGTATTTTAGCAATTCCTCAAACATACTTTGATATGTTTTGCAGTATTCAGATTTTAGTTCTATGTTAGTTTATTTTTCCGCTGATGTATTTTGTTACTATTTATTCAGTGTTTATAGCAGGTATCAGTTCATGGGTTAGCTTGTGATCCTCGTGGTCATATGCACCATTTTGTAACTAGGGGGTAGCCTCGGGTCATGTCAAAACTTGGTATTAGATCCTAAAGTTTAACTGTGTCCTAAGGTGTCTAAAAGACTCCTTGAGTAGAGTCTAGTGTATAGGTATGAAGAGCGCCACACTTATGGACAAGAGGCTATGAAATGTTTAAGGAAAACTTTTCCTTCTTTCAATATTCATGTCATGCAAATGAGCATGAGCTCTACTTAAACTCTCTTTCTGGCTCATCCCTTATTTCGTTTACAGACTATTCCTCCCAAAAGAAAGAATGGAAGAAGGGATGGAGACCAGCTCCCACCTTCACCTATTCAGGAAGATCCCCTGAATAAGCATGTCGCTCATGCCGAGTTCAGAGCTAGTTTCACTACCTTAGCTCATTCAGTAGATTCTCAGAAAAACCAGTAAGCTATTTCCCCGGCCAACCTAGTGGAAAATATAGCTGTAGGTAGGATTTAGGATTTCACCCGAATGAATCCCCCTTTGTTTTCAAGATCCAAGTCTGAAGAGGATCTGTAGGAATTTCTTGACATGGTTCAGAAGGTGACTGATATCATGGGTTCCACCTAAAGTGAGAGTGCAAAGTTGGCTGCATATCAGTTGTAGGATGTATCCACACCTAGTTTAAGCTGTGGAAGAAAGACCGTCGTGTTGATGCAGGGCCTATTGAGTGGGAAGAGTTTGTCATAGCTTTCTTAGATAGGTTCTTTCTATTAGAGTTGAGGGAAGGTAAGGTGCATGATTTTATCAATTTGAAGTAAGGTAATATTAGTGTGAAGGAGCACTCGATTAAGTTCACTAAGTTGGTGAGGTATGCTCATTCGATGGTGGCTGATAATAGGTCTAAAATGAGTAAGTTTGTTTCTAGTATATCTGATAGTATGGTCAAGGAGCGTCGAACTTCTATGTTTATTAAGGAGATAGACCTATTTAGTCTTATGGTTCATGCTCAGTAGATTGAGGAAGAGAAGCTTAAGGAAAAAGAGAGAATAAGAATACCATAAAAGGTAGTTTTAACTTCTCTCAGCCAAGGTCAAAAGGTAGAAATCGTTCTCAATTGCATCAGAAGTTCTCCTCCACAACTCCATCTTTATCTAGTGCGCCAGTGCCAAACTTCAGGAATGATAATCGGGATGGAGCATCAGGCTCTAAGTCCTTGGGTAGTGTGAACAGTGCCCGTACTAATCTGCTCTACGAAAAGTATAGTTGGAATCATCAGGGTGTGTGTAAGGCTGGTAGTGATGTATGTTTTGGATATGTCAAGCTTGGCCACAGAATCATAGAGTGTCTAGTAGTTGCTCAAATGGGAAAGGACTTACGCCAACAGGGCCAATCTAATCTTCATCAGCTCCAGCAGCTCGCCCGACTCAGCAGGGCACCACTTCCAGTGCCACCAGTGGTCAACGTCAGAATAGATTGTATTCACTTCAATCCTTACATGATCAGGAAAGTTTTCCTGATATGGTTACGGGTATGTTACAGGTCTTTCATCTTTACTTTCTTTTGTAACTCCCTATATAGCAATCGATTTCGGTGTTGGTCCTGAATCTTTAGCAGAACCTTTCTTAGTGTTTACCCCAGTAGGTACATCTATTATAGCCAGACGAGTATACAAAAATTGCCCGGTTAGAGTATCTTAGAAAACCACTTTTGTAGATCTTGCAGAGTTAAAGATAACTAATTTCGATGTCACCCTTGGCTTAGATTGGCTTCATTTGTTCTATGCCTCAGTGGATTGAAGAAATAGAGTTGTTTAATTTTAGTTTCCCAAAGAACCAATCATTGAATAGAGGGGTAGTACCTTTGTGCTTAGGGGTTAGATCATTTCTTATCATACGGTAAGAAAAATGATATCTAAAGGGTGTGTTTATCATCTTGCTATAGTCAAGGACTCTAGTTCTGAAACTCCAAGTCTCGAGTCAGTTTCAGTAGTAAGGAAATTTCTAGATGAGTTTCCTGAAGACCTTCCCAGAGTTCCTCCCAAAAGGGAAATTGACTTTGGAATAGATCTCCTTCTAGATACCTAGCTTGTCTTTATTCCGCCCTACAAAATAGAACTTTCTAATCTTAGGGAATTGAATGAACGGTTTAAGGATCTCTTAGATAAGGGATTCATCAGGCCTAGTGTTTTCCCATGGGGCGAGAAAAAGATTCATCAGGCCTAGTGTTTTCCCATGGGGCGCTCTAGTCCTTTTCATGCATAAGAAAGACGGTTCCCTCAAAATGTGCATCGATTATCGTGAGTTAAAAAAGTAAAAATAAATATAAATATCAATTCCCTTGAATTGATGACTTGTTCGACCAACTTCAGGGTACCAGTTATTTCTCTAAGATAGACCTCAGATCCAACTATCGCTAGCTCAGAGTCAGAGAATATAATATTCTGAAGAAAACCTTCAGAACTCAGTACGGTCACTTTGAATTCTTAGTTATGTTCTTTGGACTAATGAATGACCCTGTAACTTTCATACACTTGATGAATAGAGTGTTCAAGTAGTACTTAGACATATTAGTCATAGTCTTCATTAATGATATTTTTGTCTATTCCCAAAGTGAAAATAATCATGCAGGCCATCTCAGAATTGTACTATAGACTCTTAGAGCCCATCAGTTGTTTGTCAAATTCAGTAAGTGTTAGTTTTGGCTAAGACTAGTACCTTTCCTTGGCCATATTATTTTTGGTGATGGCATCCGAGTTGACCTTCAAAAGACCAAAGTAGTAAGAAACTGGACTAGACGATCTCTCCATTAGATATTAGGAGTTTCTTAGGTTTGGCTGGCATTACAGACAGTTTGTTGAAGGATTTTCTTCTACTGCATCCCCCATATCTCAATTTTTTCATAAGAAAGTCAAATTTTAGTGGTCATATTTATATGATAAAAGTTTTTAGGAGTTGAAGACTCGACTCACTTCATCCCCAGTATTGACTTTGCTAGATAGTTTAGATAGGTTTGTAGTTCATTGTGATGCTTCCATAGTTGGTCTTGGTTGTGTATTGATGCAGAAAGGTAAGGTCATAGACTATTTCTCTAGACAGCTTAAACCCCATGAAAAGAATTATCTTACCCATGATCTTGAGTTGGTATTTGTTGTTTTTGCCTTGAAAATTTGGAGGCATTATCTTTATGGGGTTCATGTTGATGTGTTCACGGAACAAAAGTTTGCAGTATGTGTTCTCGCAGAAAGATTTAAATCTTCATCAGAATAAGGTGGCTTGAGTTGTTAAATAATTATGATATGAGTGTGTTATGTCATCCAGGAAAGGCCAATGTAGTGGTAGATTCCCTTAGTAGATTGTCTATGGGTAGTGTTGATCATGTTGATGAGGATAAGAAGAAGTTAGTCTGGGAGTTTCATCAGCTTTCTAGATTAGGTGTTTCGTTGGTTGACTCAGCCGAAGGCAGTGTAGGTTCATAATGGTTCAAAATTGTCATTGGTTGTCGAAGTGAAGGAAAATCAAGATAGGGATCTCAGTCTCGTTAAGTTGAAGGAATCAATTAGAGATCAGAAAGTAGAGGTTTTCTCCCAAGGTGGAGATGGTGTGCTTCATTGTCAAGGTAGGTTTTGTGCTCCATGTGTTGATAGTTTAAGGCAGAGAATTTAGGCAGAAGCACATGGTGCGCGATATTCCATTCATCCAGGAAACACCGAGATGTACCATGACTTGTGGGAAATATATTGGTGGAATAGTATGAAGATGGATATTGCAGAGTATGTGGCTAAGCGTTCAAATTATTAGTAGGTTAAAGTTGAGCATCAGAGTCCTAGTGGTGCATTGCAGGAGTTCAGTATCCCCACTTGGAAGTGGGAAGTGGTGAACATAGATTTTGTGATGGATTTGCCTCTTAATCATCGTCAACATGATTCGATATGGGTCATTGTGGATAGAATGACTAAATCAGCTAATTTCTTGCTGGTTCATACTTTGTATTTAGTCAAGGACTATGCCAAGCTTTATATAGAGAGTTGATTAAATTGCAAGGAGTTCCATTATCTATCATATCAGATAGAGGTACTCAGTTTACCTCTTACCTTTGGAAGGCTTTTTAGAAGGGTCTTGGTACCCAAATTCATCTCAGTATAACTTTTCATCCTCAGATAGATGGTCAGGTAGAGAGGACCATTCATACCTTAGAGGATATGTTGAGAGCTTGTTTTATTGATTTTAAAGGTATTTGGGATGACCACTTACCTTTAATTGAGTTTGCCTACAATAACAGCTATCACTCCAGTATCCAAATGACTCTATTTGAAGCTCTTTATGAGAGAAGATATAGATCTCCTATTGGTTGGTTTGAGGCAGGTGAGGCTGCTTTGATAGGGCTAGCTTAAGTGTTTGATGTGATGCAGAAAGTTCAGTTGATTAGGAAGAGTCTGAAGAAAGCCCAAAGACGTCAAAAATCTTATGCAGATGTGAGGAAAAGAGATCGTGAATTTGAGGTTGGTGATTTAGTCTATTTGAAAATCTCATCCATAAAGGGAGTGAAGAGATTTGGCAAGAAGGGGAAGATCAGTCCCTGATATGTTGGCCCTTATAAAATATTAAACCATTTTGAGAAGGTAGCTTATGATCTAGAGTTGCTAGCAGATCTGGCATATGTTCGTCCGGTGTTTCATGTTTCTACTTTAAAGAAATGTATTGGTGATTCAACTATTGTTATTCCTTTAAAAAGTACAGGTGTGTAGGATGGACATTCTTTAGAAGAAGTCCCAGTTGAGATCCTAGACCATCAAATTCGTAGGCTAAGGAACAAAGAAGTTTCCTTGATTAAAGTTCTATGGCGGAATCAGTCTGTTGAAGGAGCTACTTAGGAAGTAGAAGCAAATATACATACCAAGTATCCTCATCTTTTCTTCGTAAATTTAGACTTAGCGTGAGGTAACAGTTTTTCTTAGATTATCTCTTTTCCATTCCCAGTTCCAGCTATATAACTATTCTCATGTCATTTCATGCATTCATGGAATTAGTTCAGTTTATATATCATGTTTTATACTCAGTTATGCATTCATGTTCCAAATAATACATGTTCAGTATGTGATCTCAGTTACCATAGTTCAGTACTCTCAATCTAACCAGTCTCATTCAAGGACGAATGTTCCTAAGGGAGAGATATTTTAATACCTTGTATTATTCTTAGCTCAATTAAGCTTCTAGTTGTATGCATAAGGGGCTTAAGACCTGAAAAGTTTATTAAAAAGCCTCTAAAGTTTGAAGATTTTTAATTTGATCTTCCCAACCTCGAGACATTGGTTTTTGATTTGATTTATGTTAAGAGATGTAAGAAGTATATCTCGGAGAAGTTTTAGATTTTTCAGACAAGGTTTGGGGCATGTTTGGATCACAAAAGTAGAGGGTTACCGTGATATGCCCACGTCGCAGCCCTATTCCCATTCTCATGTTCCTCACATAGTGGTGAGGGAAATGACTGACTGTGATTAAACCGCGTCGCGGTAATCCTACCGCATAATGTTTAAAATTTAAATGGTTGAGGGGAAATTGGGTCTTTTCCCCTAAACCCAAATCGTCCATAACACGAATTGGGATATCAATTAGGGCATTATTTGCCCTTCTTCTCCAAATCCCTCTGAAGAAAATCCTTCTCTTTTCCCTAAGAACACAAATTCAATTTCTTTCTCCCTAAGCAATCAAGAATTCAAGTTCCCCAAGTTCAAGAACCTTCAAGAAAGCATCAAGATTGGTGTTTCTCTTTTAAGTTAAAGGTTTAGTTATGTGTGACGTTCATTCATAGGCTCCTTTTACCCATGGAGTACAAGAACCCTTTTTTGGTTTTTAAATTATGAGTTTTACATGTTTAAGTTGAACTATCTCCATGAATCTCTTGTTAATTCAATTATAAGTTATGTTTATGAGTTTTTTCAAGTGGAATGAGCCATTACATGTTTTGAATGTTGAAGGATTTACGTTAAATCACTAATTTATGATTTTAGTCTTGTGACCATGTTATTCTCGCATGCTTTATCTATCTACATGCTTAAGTTCATGACTCTCATATGTTTGATGAATTACCTAAGTTTTGGGTTTTGAACAATGATCCCCATTATGGTGTTTGTCACCTCCTGAGGCTACCCTCTAGTCGCGACAATGGTGTTTACGGTCACTAGTGACCACAAGCTAACCCATGAACTAATACTTGTTGTAAGCACTAAGTAAACTGATAATAAAAGACATGTGCAAAAAATAACTGATAATACCATAAGGTGTAAATACTGAAAATACAACTCAATTCACAAGTCTGGAACTTGTGCAAAAAATACTGAAATCCAGCTGATAAATATGATAAACTAACTGACTCTGAATATCTGATAAACCTCTAACTGACTGATTGTAGAGTTTATGGGACAAACCCCCAACTAATTCCAATTGACTAAAATAGAAGAATACTGAAATAACTGAATGAAAGATAAAATTGTCTCGAAAGATGAGGAATCACCATTACTACTGCTGTAATGCTGAACTACCTAAGCGCGGTCAGGAAACTATAAGTCCAAACCTATGATACAAGAAATCATTGTGCGAAAAAAGTATGCGGTCAGTATTTTAAATGTACTGGTATATGAGATGAGGTTAGGCTGAAATACATGGGTTAACTATGTATGAAATAATGACTGACTGAATAGCATGACATAACTGAGTATGCATGCATGAAAACTGAAATACTGGGAATGCAAGACCAAACATATAATTTTTCTGAAATAATCTATAAGCTGAATTACTGAAATACTGATAACTGAATAACTAAAAGTCTATATGCTATGGTCAAGCAAACCTAAACTGAATTCTATACTAAATACTAAATTGAGACTGTGGGAGGCATCATGTAATCGAAATGACCCAATCTGAGCTAATCGGGGTCCAACCTGTAACCCCTATTTAAAGGGTGTCAGTACTGTGCCGTGGGTACTAACACATGGCTATATGGATCCACTAAACTAGTGTCCCAAAGGACTAAAGAGTCACCCTCAACTGGAAGGTGATCTAATGAGATATGTGTTACCCTAAACTGGCAGTTAACACATTATCAACCCTCAACTGGCAGGTTGATATCTCTAACCTATGCTGGCTATGTAGTTTTAGAACTCAGGGACTACTAATAAAGGTCACACCCTCTACTAGCAGGTGAGCCCCTATTCCTGGGTTTGGTCGGTGCTAAATCCTACTCCCAACTGAATTGACACTGATTACTAGACTAAACTAAGCTTAACTGAACAAACAATTGATCATAAATAACTGACTGAATGACAATGTTCATAGTTTATCTGGAATCATTTTGAAGATATTGATATTATGTAAACAACTAGGCATCGAGTGTTCATAACCCACCAGCACTGAATGGAAATAACAATAAAGACATATAGAAGCTTTAAAAACCATAATAAGAAATCATTATTCAAAAGCCATCACTTAGGCATTTCATCAAACACATGGAGATCAAAACTTTAGCATGGGGATGCTTTTGAACATGAGGAAATATCATGCTTACACGACAAAATCACAACTTGAGGGTTTATCCTGACTCGCATGAACATAATATGGGAACTATAACATTCAAAACATACAATAGTCCATTCCACTTAGAAACACTTATAATCTTAACTTGAAATTGAGATAACAAGAGATTTATGGGGGTAGTTAAACATAATCATATAGAAACTCATAATTTGAAATCAAAAATGATTCTTGGGTGAAAAGGTCCCATGAATGAACACCACACATACCTTAAACCCTTAAGATTGAAAGAGAAATACTAATATTGATGCTTTCTTGAATGTTATTTGGATTGGAGAACTTGAATTCTTGGTTTTCCTTGGAGAGAAAGTAATGAAATTGATGATCTATGGGGATGAGTAGGGTTTTTTTGAGAGGAAATTGAAGAAAATGGGCTAATAATGCCCTAACTAGAGCTTTAATTCATAATTTGACGACTTGGATTGAGGGGAAAAGATGTACTTGCCGCTCGAACATTTAAATTCATAACTGAAATGTGAATTAATATGTCATCGTGATGCGATGAGGACACCATTGCTATAACCACCACGACACGAGGCTATAGCAGTGAGCTACTGGAATCGAAATCCAAACACGACCCAATCCTCGTCTGAAAAATTTAAAACTTCTCTGAGGCATACTTCTTACACCCCTAAATATAAATTAACTTAAAAACTAACATCTCGGAGTTGGGAAGAACGATTTAAAAATCTTCAAAGTTAAGAGGCCTTAAAAATAACTAAGTCCCCAACACTTAGTGAAATTTTTAGGTTTTAAGCCTCTTATGCATGCAACTAGGAGCTGAACTAAGCTAAGAATAATACGGGGTATTACAGTTTTATAGATTTTATATGGCATTGTTAGTACTTTCATTCAGTGCTGGTGAGTTATGAACACCTGATACTTACGTATGTTACATGAATTCAGCTTTTCAAGTACTCAGACACTTAATCCATGAATTTTAGCAGCATACTCAGATATTCATATTTATGTAATAACATTCAGCTGAGTCTAGTTCAGTTCAGTTGGGAGTAGGATTTAGCACTGAGAAAACCTAGGGATAGGGGCTCACCCGCTAGTTAGGATTGGGTTCTTAGTAGCAGTCTCTAAGTTCCAGAACTACGTAGCCAGCGTAGGATTATAAGATATCACTTGCCAGTTTAGGATTGACACTCTCTTAGGGGTCACCCACCAGTTTAGAACTAACTCCCTAGTCCTTCGGGACATTAGCTTAGTGGATCCACACAGCCCATGGCACGGTACTGACACCCTTCCAACTAGGGTTACAAGTTGGACCCTAATTATCTCAAATTGGGGCATGTCAATTAGATGATACCTACCACAGTCTAAGTACAATATTCAGAGTATCTCTAGTTAAGGTTTGCTTGACTAAGTGTACAGACTTTCATATATTTAGATTTATAGTTTTTAGTCTTTTAGATTATAGATTATATCAGTAACATAACAGATATATAGTTAGTATTACATTCTCAGATATTACAGTTTTTATGCATTCATGTTCTATTATATCATGTTATTTAGTTGGTCCTTATTTCATATGCACAGTACCCCATGCATATCAGTTTTTCCTCAGCTCATACACCAGTACATTCAAAGTATTGAACGCATAATGTCTTATATCATACGTTTGGATGCACAATTTTTTGACCGCAGTTAGATAGCTCAGTATAATCCAGCAGTTGTAGTGGTGAGTCCTCATCCATCGAGGACATGTTATGATTTTTCAGTTATTTCAGTATTTTATTTTATCCAATCAGTCAAAGTTAGTTGGTGGTCTGTCCCATCAACTCCTCTGTTAGTTTTGAGGCTTTCAAACATTTAAACAATTAGTTAGCAGTTAGTCAATTGCTTCAGTATTTCTAGATATTTTGGTGAATTAGTTGTTTTCTAGTATTTTATCAGTTTTTCAAACATACTTTGATGCATTTTTCAGTATTCAGATTTCAATACTATGTTAGTTTATTTTTCCGCTCATGTATTTTGTTACTATTTATTTATTGCTCACAGCAGGTATCAGTTCATGGGTTAGCTTGTGACCCTCGTGGTCATAAGCACCATTGTCGTGACTAGGGGTAAGCCTTGGGCCGTGACAAATTGAGTTTGATCATGTAATATTGTCTAAAAGTTGTATGTTTGTAGGAAAAGAATATAATTGTGATGGCGTGTTCAAGTTAAGTGTTAATGTAATAAATAATGCGCCTGCTTATATCGCTATGTCTGATTCTTATTTGTGGCATGCTGGATTAGGACATTTAAATTTTAGCTCATTAAATTAAATGTCTAAAAATAATTATATTTACTTGCAAATTCAAACATGGAGAGTGTGAAATATGCATTCAATAAAAAATGACTAAGAAATCATTTTGTAAAGTTGAAAGGTTTACAAAAATTTTACTCTTAGTGCATTCTGACTTATGTGATTTAAATGGAGAATTAACAGATGAGACGAAAGGTACTTAATTACTTTTATAGACGATTTGTCTAGATTTACACATGTTTATCTCCTTAGCACAAAAGATAAAGCTTTTCAAAAGTTAAGAAATACAATCAGCCATGGAAAATCAAAAGAATAGGAAAATAAAAATTATTCAAAGTGATAGAGGAGAAGAATACTTTGCTACTGAATTTTATAAATTCTATGAAGATCAAGGAATAATAAATCAGTCTAGTGCTCTTTATACACCTCAACAAAATGGACTGATCGAAATAAAGAATAGATCTGTCATGACCCAAGGCTACCCCCTAGTCACGACACGATACTTTAGGCCACAAGTGATACCAAACTAACCCATGGTCTGGTACCTGTTGTGAGAACTGAATAAAATCATAATAAAAAAATATTTGCGGAAGACAAGATGATAAGGTACCCATCAACTGGAATACTCAAAATATATAAAATGACATATTTGAAGTATCTGGTAAATACTGGAAACTAGACTATCTATCTGAAAGTCTCTAAACATACGGAGTTGATAGGACAAATCCCCAAATAACTCCAACTGAACTGAACATATAAAAATACAAAAATAACTAAAGTAACATGTCACGTCCTCGATGGATGAGGACTCACCACTACTATTGTGGGGAACTGTTGAGCTGTCTAGGGATGGTTAAGAAACTGTGCCTCTAAACCTATGTTATAAGAAAACACAGCGCAAGAGAAATATATGTGATCAGTACTTTGAATGTACTGGTATGTGAAGTAAGAACTAACTAAAATATATATGGAAACCGAACATGTATGTATGAACATGTAAGATTGAAAATGCAAGACCAAGCATAAACATGTACTAAAATAATATGTAGTCTGAATGACTGAGTCACTATTATCTGCATAACTAGATAGCTGAAATCTTTATAGCTGAACAACTGATATCTGCACACTTGGTCATGCAATCTGAACTAACCTATTCTAGATACTACAATGAGACTGCGGGAGCTAAATACAACTAATATACCCGAATCTGAGCTATCGGGGTCTAATCTATAACCCTAATTAAAAGGTGTTGGTACCTTGCTAGGGGTACCAACACATGATTGACGATGTGGATCCATAAGGCTGATGTCCCCAAGGACAAGGGTGTCTTGCCTAACTGACGGAGGATCCATCATAATCTACAGTGGTGCCATAGGTCTGGAACCTAGGGACTGTTACTAACATCCCATGCCTAACTGACAAGGGAGATTCCATCCCTGCATTTACTCGGTGCTCAATGTTACTCCCAACTGAATGATATTGGTATTATTAGTGGTTTGATATAATATGGTATTATACCTATAAATACTTAGTATAAACATGATAATCGGAATATGATACTAAACTCATGGTCTGATTGACTTGTTACTTAAAAATAAAAATATGCATAACATATAGGTATAGGGTGTTCATAACACTCCAGCAATCAATGATCACAAAATGTGATAACAAGGTTTAAAACAGTGGTATAAAGCCATAGTTCAACTATCCAAAACCTAAGACATTTCAATAATCTGGTAAATTACATGAATGTAAACATGAGAATGAGTTAACCTGGGCATAATATCATGTTTATACAGTTTAAAGTAAAATTCAAGAACTTGACATGATGCCAACTGGACATGACCTAGGGTTTTGGAACTCTAAGTATATAGGAACATAATTCACATAGGATAAAACTATTAACATGACTTGAATGTAAAACTAATAAGAAAACATAGATAAACTTCATAATTTACTTGAAAGTTGATCATAATTAGACTAAAAATCATACTTAAATCAAAAGAGGGTTTTGGGGCTCAATGGGTGAAAGGAACTCATTGATGAATATCCCACATACCTCAATGGTTAGATTCTTGAAGAATTCTTGAACTTGAAAACTTGAACTCTTGAATTCTTGGGAAGGGAGGCTTGAATTTTTCGTTCTCGGGAAAGGGGAGGATTTCTACGTGAGTAGTTTTGAGGATAATGGGAAAATAATGCCCTTTGAAAATACAAAGCCTCCGCATCGCGGACCTGATCCCGGGGAATTAGCTAGGAGACACGGACCCTACATCAGGGTAATAGCTTCTGTGATGTGGACCTTTTAATGGGGGAATAGATTCCGCGACATGGACCTTACTGCAAGGGAATAGCCTATGCGGCACGGACCTATCGTGGAGGCTTACTACCTCCGTGGTCCAAATATGCCCCGAATCTCATTTGAAAATTCTAAAACTCTTTTGAGACATACCTTTAACATCCCTAAACATGTTTCTACTCGAAACCAATATATCGGATTCGAGAAGGCCAAAAATAGTATCCGTAAAATCTTCAGATCTTGAAAATGACTAAGTCCTCAACACTTAGTGAGAATTTCAAGCCTTGAACCCCTTAAACACGCAACTAGAAACTGAATCAAGTTTAGAATCTTAGGAAGAATTACAATATCTTTAGTAAATATGGTTAACTCTATGTTGCTAAAAATTTATCGAATAATTTGTGTGGTAAAACTTTACTTACTGCTTGTCATATATTAAATAGAGTACCTTCAAAAAGTTTGCATTTTTCTCTTTATGAACTTTGGAATGATAGAAAATCAAATATAAATTATTTTGAAGTATGGGGGTGTTTACTTTTTTACAGAGTTCTTGATCATCAAAGGATAAAATTGGGTCCTAGAGGAATAAAAAGTATATTTATAGGATATGCACAAAATTTGAATGCCTATAGACTTCTTTGTTTAGAATCTAATGTTGTTGTAGAATCTATTCATGTTGAATTTTTAGAAAATAAATTTCTAAATGACATTGTTGATGAGAAGTTAACGGAAGTAGATCAAAGTGGTCTTGATAAACTAAAGATGTCATATTCCCAAACTAGTTTTAATAAAGAAAAAGTGACAATACTCATCTAGAGCCAAGAAGAAGTCAATGAGTTAGAAAAGAAAAAACTCTTGATCCCGATTTTATCTTTCTAGTGGAGGGTGACAGAAGTAATGTTTGCAATCAAATATCGACTTTATTAATATATAGAAAGATCCTAGAATATTTCAAAAAGTCATGTCTGCAAGAGATGTTGCCTTTTGGAAAGAGGCGATTAATGATGAAATAGATTCATTGATGTCCAACAATACTTGAATTTTACTTGACTTGCCTCATGGATCTGAAACTATAGATAATAAGTAGGTAGTTGACTTGCCTCGTGGATCTAAAACTGTAGTTAGAAAGTGGGTGTTTAAGAGAAAATATAATATAGACAGTTCTATACAAACCTTTAAAGTAAGAATAGTTGCAAAAGGTTTTACTTGGAAAAAAGGTATTAAATGCTTTGAATCACATGCTCTGATTGCAAGAATAATATCCATTAGAGTACTTTTATTTTTAGCATCTATATATGATCTGTATGAAGATCAAATGGACGTTAAAATTGCTTTTCTAAATGAAAATTTAACTGAAAAAATTTATATGAAACGGACGGAAGGATTTTCTCTTCCTAGTAATGAATATAAAGTTTGTAAGCTAATAAAATCTCTCTATGATTTGAAACAAACATCAAAATAATGGAATGAAAAGTTTGATAGCATGATATTATCAAATAGATTTGTACATAATTTTACTGATAAGTGTATTCATTCTAAAATTTACTAAAGATTATGTAGTTATCATTTGTATTTATGTTGATGATATGCTGATTTTTAGTACGAACATACCAAGTAACTTTTATTGGAAATTTATAATTAGAGTACTTGGATATTTAAAAAAACAAAGCATTTGGGCATTTGTTAATGAATTTCCTCCCATATTGAAATAATATTCTGATGCGAGTTGGATAACAAGTATAAATGATAATAAGTTCACTTCTATGGGGGTGGCGCTATTAGTTGGACATTCAAGAAAAAAACTTGTATTTTCCATTTCACTATGGAATTTGAATTCATTGCAGCGGTCGTCGGAAAGGAAGCAGAATGGCTAAGAAATATGTTACTAGATATATAAAATTATGGCCACAATCTATGCCGACAGTTTTTATAATTTGTGATAGTGAGACTACTATGTGCGTAGCTCACAATAAAATATATAATGAAAAATCAAGACACATAATCTTAATACATGCTTATATAAGAGAGTTAGTTACTAATGAAATTATAACTATAGTGTATGTGAGATCAAATATGATTTGGTTGATCCACTTGCAAAAGCATTAAATAGAGATGCAGTAGAACAAACTAGTGAAGAAATGGGACTAAAATTCTTAAATTAAGCATAAATAATGAAAACTCAATTGTGAGTTAGTACACTCTAACAATATAAATTCAAAGGGTAATAAAAAGTTGCTTGTGTTGTTTAAGCACGAATCTCCATATTGAGATCCTTGATTTCAGTGTACTATTTACAGTTATGTGAGGAGTTTAGAAGTAGTTAAATGATAATAATAGCAGGAGCATAATGACAAACTTTAAAGTATATACTGTTACAAGAAAGGGGGTGAATTAGTTCTTAATGAAATTAGCAAATGTTTGTAGTGATAAAGACATAAAGTCTATTTTCACCTATATGAATATTGAGGTGGTGCCGCTTCAAAAAAGATTTATAAAGTTGATCTTGTAAATATTCATGAATCTGGATGAGCATATGGTCATTAACATGCTAAAGCATAATACTAAATTGTTTCACTACTTAATAATATTACGCGTGTGATACTTTCAGCTTCACAAAGGAAGTTGTGGTTTAAATCTTAGGATACCAATAACTTCATCAAAACTTTAAGATATTTACACTAATGAAAACTTCAAAGCTAGCTAAGATACTTTTCAATATGTGTGATATATGAGATATATTACAAACTAGTAGGGGATTGTAAAGTATAGTTTGTAATATGTGGGTTCTCCCACACTAGTGGTTTAAAGGCACCCTTAAACCCATATAAGGCCAAGCTTATTAAGTCTAATAAGTTAAATAAGTATACTTTCACATGTGTATATATAATTATATAAATATCTAAATGACTTGAATTGGCCTTGGGGCTTGGGCGCGGGTCGGGTCGGGTCAAATCTATAATTAAAGATTTTATTTTCATATTTACTTTTTAAAAAGAAAAAAATATTCTGTTAAAACAAAATAGGCATATCTGTTCAGAATAGTTGTGTCTATTCAAAAAAGTTGCATCTGTTCATAATAATTGTGTCTGTTCAAAAAAGTTGCATCTGTTCAGAATAGTTGCATCTATTTAGAAAAGTTTCGATTGTTCAGACTTTATAAATACGAATGAAAATCCAGAAGTAGTATATTCAGTTTGCAAATATATTTTCGGGTTTTACTATATCCTAATAGAGAATTACTTGTAATTTCTAAAGAATATATGGACAATAACTCTTAAAAAATAGTGATCTTTCACACCTCAAAGCAATAATTTTTTATTTTTCATCTTATTTTTTCTAACATTCTATCGTAGGCCAAACTTTAAAGATTGGGAGGCCCCAAAATTAGCTATGAGTCAAGACTTGATTGTTGCCTTAGAGGCAAAACTTTAATCCAAGGAAGCCAAAAAAATAAAATACACCCTCATAGGCAAGAGTTGCCACTAACTCATTGAGTACTAAATTACGAGATACTCTATAACTCGTTCCATAGAGGTAAAACTTAGCCTCACGAATTTCAAAGAATGAAATACAACCCCCTAAGGCAACATCTGTCATTGCATCATATATTTTAATTTATAAAATTCTCTATGATCTCGTTCCTTATAATCAAGACTCAGCCCAAGAAATTAAAAAGATGTGAAAAATGAGCACCAGAAAAGCAAAACCTAATGGTACAAACTGTTTTTTGTAAAATTCTATGGAGGTAAGGGATTCACCTATTCTCAAATCAAAGACATAAAACAATGAGGTGCAATTAAAATTATTCAATTTATAATTAATTACAAAACCTAAAGGTCCTGTTCAATTAAGGTTTACCAAAAACAATACAATACTATAAAGTACAAATAATTGAAAGTAGAGAACTTATCGGAAGTTTATCCATTTTCTTCTCCATATCGGGAGAAAGGAATATTAATTTAAAGAAAGAGATGTGTGAAATTCGAGAAATAAGAGCTTCAAGAGAGAGAAAGATGTGATAGAAAGGCAAAAATATGCTTTTCTTATGTGTATAAAGGAAGGACGGTCATCTAGTTAAAGTTTTTCTTGTGGAAGACAAAAATAAAAAGTCACCTATTATAAAAGTCATATCATGCAATTTCCTTTCCTTGGTGTCCTGGATGCCGCGCCAAGCATAGACAGGTAGTTTGGCTATCTACACTAAAGAATTAATGAACTCAATTTCTATTATTGGAAAAAGAGATAGGACAATAATTTTTTTATGTTTAGAATTTTATAATTTAATTGAAGAAAAAATGAAATCAATTAATCTGGATAAACCAGACGTACATTTTTTCTTTTTAAAAACTAAAAAAGTATTATAAATATATATATATTTATTTTTTAAGAGAGATGAACAACAAACTTTTGATAGTCAAAGTTTCACACTTTTAATCGGAAATAAAGGAGTAAAATAATTTGATTGAAAAATGTAGTACTGTTATACATTTTGCAAAAGAGATGGTCAGTTAAATTATGATTCAAATAGGGTCTTCTCTATGCAATTAAAGTAATTTGTACACCATATATAAATATTGATACTTGACTTCGTTAAACGGCATGCATGTACAAATCAGCAATAATGAAGATTAAAGCCACAAGAGAAGGTTCTACTGAACTGTGGCTTAAAGAAGAGATAATTGAGTAAAATTTATGTCTAGATGACTCTTTAAGAAGAAATAAGCGTGAAAATTTCTTCAAATAAATTAATATACTTTTTTTAAAAATAAGGTTATAATTTTAGTTATGAGTTTGATGAGTTAAATAGACTTATTTAAAAAAAAAAAAAGAAGCTTTAGTGACATGATATGTCAACTAGGATAGAAATAAACTTTTAAGATGTTTACTGTATTGTTTAATTAAAATAGCAAAAAAAAGATAAATGTATCCTCAAATTATGATAAATGGTACGTATATATTTTTCGCCATATTCTGGGTACACATATGTCCGTACCGTTTGAAATGATACATATATGCTCCTCACACAAACGGTAAGGGCATATGTGTACCCAAAATATGACTAAGGGTATATACATATCATTTAACATAATTCGGGGATATATTTATCCCTTTTTCATTTTAATTTTTTAATCTCGAATAATTAACCAAAATTCACTACCCAACTCAATAAATTAACTACCCAACCCAGACCCAATTAAAATTCAAAAGTCGCCTATCTAACAGACGTATCTTTTCACACCTATAACGATATATATACACATAATAAAGTAACAATTACCACTATGAATTTAAAAAAAAAAAGCTATTAACTCATAATCTCCACTCCCTCCAGTCTAATCTTCACTCCCTTCAACCATAAACACCAACTAATAACATCGAGTTTTGAACAAAAAATAAAGATTGGATCGAGTTGGTTTGAAATCGAGTTCGATGGGTTATTTCACTACCAAAAATAGGTTAAATTGTGGGGGTTAATTTTAAAGTTTGCGGGGTTTTAAATCCCCGCAAATTGCGATTCCAACGGTTTCCAAAACCCCCACAATGC
Source organism: Capsicum annuum (assembly GCF_002878395.1). NCBI lineage: Eukaryota > Viridiplantae > Streptophyta > Magnoliopsida > Solanales > Solanaceae > Capsicum > Capsicum annuum. The sequence goes on from NC_061114.1 coordinate 49,947,963, forward strand.
GAGTCCTCGCAAACAATTTGCAGCAGTACTTTTTCGACCACCATAATTAATTTGCGGTGGTAATTTTGTGGCAGTTTAGAACCTCCACAATTTTTATTTAAAAATTATGGCGCTTTAAAATCTCCATAATTTTTATTTTTATTATTATTTTTTAATTTAGTGGGACCCATTAATTTTTAATAACAAATTATAAATTTTAATTTTAGCTCAAATTTAATTGTTCCTTTAGGCATAACCTACAATCCAATATTTATTCGATTCATATATCATTAACACAACATGACTAATAAAACATTGTAATTCACAAGCATATCAAAAATACATTGAACATTAAACTTCAAAATTAAATATTAAACATTAGCATCTCCAAACTTCAAATTTTCAACATTAACTAGTATCTTCAAACTCCAAAATTAAATTTAAACACAAAACCTTCAATATTCTAATATTCGCTCCAACCACACAATTACATCATCATAATTGAATATCCAAGACAATTTGCAACAAAATCAATGACTATCACTAGGATCACTATCATCATGTGGTCTCTTTGCATCCATGGGTGAAATGGATCCACTAGCCGCATCACTTGACTACATAAAAATGCAAAGTATAAAAATTAATTAGATAAACTTTCAATCCTTATTACATTTATATTTGCGTACAACTAAAAAACATCATGACAAATAGAAATAGATCAATCAACTACTCAACACTATAATTTCAAACTACTCAATTAGTTGATCAAACTAGGAACCTGAGTACGATTCAACATACAGGTAATATCAAATTAAGAACCTAAGTACCATTCAACATACAGGTAATACCATTCAACATAGATTATTTTGACCATTTTCCCTCTTGAATGGAGCATGAAAATGCTTTCAAAAGTTGGACATTCTTTACATGATTGGTGAAGAACAAGGACTAGTAAATTATGGTGTGGTATAATATATCAATTAGGATTAGCCATAACTAGTTAGATTGATTCGTTCCTTTTTTTTTTTAACACTTGTACGTATATTATTTAACTCAGTAGCTTAAGGGACTAATCAAGTAGCGTTTTTTTCTCAATTTCCCTTCTTTTTCAAAGTCTAATGTGTCATTCCTTGCTATGATTGCAATAAAAAAAAGGTGAAAATAGATTAAAAGAAGCAAAATGAGGCTTACCATACCGGTAGCTTTTGAAAAATCAAGGCAAATAGAAAGAAGTAGATAGTTATGTTCCTATGATGACAAGAAGACACTTCAAACAAAAGCTACAATCTAGATAAGTAATATATTTTCAAAAACTTGGATAGATTGTGTATTGTGATCTGTTTCTATCATAAAAAATAAAAATTTCATAAAAAAGAACTTTAAGAAACTCCTTAGATAAAAAAAGGAAAAGAACGCTAATAAGCTCCTACTGAAAAACTATGTGCATAGTTTGGTCACCTTGTTTACGCTGTAGAAGCGCTCTCTATGTCGACATCTTCACACACTAGCAGCAATAGTGCCTGTATTGAATTGTCAAACCATAATTCTTGATCATTGTACTAGAAAGCCTTCTATTTGGCTTTCATCTTCCGCAAATTATTTAATAAATGTGCTCACCTGCAATATAGGATCATTGAGAATTATTTGTGCTGAATACAGGTAAGCCAATGGATAAAATAATTGTTTACACAGCTAGCAGACTTACAACAGAAGCGATGAAACTCACCTAGAAGCCACCTTTAAGTATATCAAGCTGCCTAATGAGCTCTAGTGTTGATCAGTTCCATCTCCTTTGATCCCAAAGTATTGTACTATTGAATGCAAAATATGATATTTCAGCATTAAATCTCTGAGATCTTTTTGCTATTTCATATGTATGCCAACCTATAATGTGAGAGCCATTATAGATTGGACCTTGCAAGATAACTTTCCTATTATGTTCAGCTAGTCTTGCTACAACCCATGTCCCGAACCAGCTGCTTACAATAATTTTCTATTAAGAAGGCTGATAGACAAAATGGCAAGTCAGAAAATTAAGTATATATGCAAAATTCATTATCTAAGTCAACGAGAGTCAGTAATCCTTGAAAGAAATAGCGACTCGAGATGGATCAAAGACCAAGAAAGGAATAAAAAGTTTTTTTAAAACATATAACTTAAAATGAAGATACAGAACTAAGAAACATAAGTAAGGGGGTAGCGCAATCCAGATCGTAAATAGCAGAGGTTTTTTTTTCAAACTGCAAAACTATGAACTAAAAATAAAATCGACAATAGGACCAAATTTTGCAAAATGTACAACTGTATGGAGGGCCCAGACTCAATTAGTTGCATCTCAAATACTTTCTTATTTGGCGCTTGCATTGACAAAGTTTCTTTCTTTTGTGCTAGAAACCTTTCAAGTATAAATAGTACAAAAGTGACTCAATCAAATGTTCTTTTACTTAATAAATTTCACATTGTTGTATATCTTCAATTCCTCAACTTATATGATTGTTGTTTGTGCTATAGTTATTTTTTCTACAGTTCTATAATTAAGATATTATTTTTCATTCATCGAAGTGTGAACTTCAGTTATACTTTTCGGTTAAAGTCCTAGCAACCTCTTGGTGTTTTTCGTCTTTAAGATTACTCTAGGACCATAGAGATACCAAAACATATTTGATCACTGCCATATAAGGGACAATTTACAAGTGATTGGAAGCAAGAAAGAGAAAGAAAGAATGAATATCCATTTGATACTAATTAAAGAATACCAGTCAAACTTTTTTTTGCTCTAGTATATTTACTTCCAACTTATACAGAATGTTTATTTGTCGTCCTTATTTAAGGATCTCTTTTTGGTACAGTTTTGCAGTGAAACGGGTGACGATAACATGATTAGCACTTTATTATTCATAACAATGAAGGTTCTACATCAATAGAATAGATTGACAGGTTATGCCTTGTAATCATAAAAGAAAGAGAAAAAAAGCAATTTCTTTGAAGACAGCTTTTACTTTGATGAGATATATCTATTTATAAGCACAGAATTCAGCACCAATATAATTAAACATACCCTAGAAATATGAGCAATAACAAGTTATCAAGCCATCTATCCTTATAAAAGCAAAGAGAATGTTGTGCAACTACAATGATTTTGACATTAAGAAACTTTTGCAGCTTTGTTTTTCCTAAGACCGTCATTAGAATTCTCATTTTTCCTTTTGGCAGGACCAATGTTTCAAAGGCTGCTAGTAGTGTTTTCCATAGAGAAAGATATTTTTTTTCTTTTCAGTTTTATATCTAACTTGTCACTATGGCAATAAACCTACTATGAAAGCCAATGTTCCCTTCTGACATAATCTGCAATAAAAATTACTTAAATGTATCACAATTTAAAAATCAAAAGATTGCTAGTTTGAATGGTAATCACTGAGAAAAGAAAAAAAATAAAGATTACTAGCATACAGTTATACGCAAGATGAATAAGTAGATTACCTGATTTGTCTTATTCGTTCAAAGATATCTAAGTAATATAGGTTGGAATCATCTGCAAAGTAAACTATCCCATCAAGACGATGTGTTTCACTGTGGGTTAGGGTCATATTCCTTATATGCACACTTTTATCATTTTCTTAGGTTGAGTTCTTTTTGCATATGAGATTTCTATACATAACACCAGTTCTCATCAATATATCAGTTGTCTCAATTAATTAGGAGTCCATCTCAACCACTAGCCACAACAAATGAGGTGGAACTAATTTTAATAGGTAGGCCAAGCGGTTAAGATAGTAAGCTTGAAATGAATGGGCTTCTGTTAGTGTCACAATGATCAAAAGTTTTTTGGACTCTATGAGTTGTTGATCAAGTAATGAGTTAAAGGAGGTATTTCTTTTTTTTTTATTCTCCACAGTTATTCAACTTCAATTTTCTCAAAGAAACTTTGAAGGCGATAGTGTGGTAGCAGCCTATGTTACTCAGACTCTTCAAATTTGTCGATGAGTACATTCTGAATCCTCCAAAAAAGATGTATTTTTGGAGGATATAAATAGTAGCAATAATTCAGAAGATAATATTTATTCTACCAGAAAAGAGGCTTTGCATGAACAATAAAGAATTAAAGATGAATGTTCATATCTTACCTTAATAGTTCCATCATATATCATGATACTTGGCCTGTTTAATCTTTCCATCGCCATAATTATGCCTAGCATCTGTCAAATTACAAAAGTTATCACTTGGATGAGATAGAGCATACAAGAACACATTAATTAATAACTAAAAGTGGTGTAAGAACTCTATACACAGTACAAAACAACAACAGTTACCAACGTAATCACACAAGTAGGGTTCGAGGAAGGTAGAGTGTACATATATCTCATCCCTACGTCCTAAAGATAGAGAGGGTATTTTCAATAGGCCCTCGGCTTAAAATAAAGCATTTTCAAGTAGTTTGTAAAGGGAAATACAACATTGAGAGCAACAAGAACGAAATAATATGAAATAGAGAGCAGTACATAACAACCCCCTTCACCCTCCCCAACCCGTTTACCAAATCGACATAATCCAACAACCCATTTACCAAATCATCTTTATAAACTAGTAGTTCACCCGAAAGTGGAATCAACAACAAAGGGTTTACTGGGATTTTGTGAAGTTTTCAATGAACTGATTCTTGATGGGGTTGTAAGTGAGCATTAAAGTGCAATTTCTTATCAAATATTCATCAACTAAGAACTATATCAAACTCAATCAAGAACTACAAATAACACAAACTATCTCCAATCTCCATAATTTCCCTTTAATTAAAAATAATAATTCAAACAAAATCAAGTAAACTCTCAGTAGTTGTAGTAATTTTAAATTAAATACATAATTTGGCTTTCCATCATCGACAGTTGTTCCCTTAATCTATCATGTTCTTCTGTTAAATACATAAGAAAATGAACAACAATGCAACATAAAAACCATTACCGATTCTCTTTAAACTACGATACCGGTCCACCCTAATCAAGACTTCAACGTGCAATGCCCGGTCGACCTGTTTCTACTTACCAATAATATGACCTGTGGTTCTAAACAATTAAGGTTTTCAACTTACCAATCGATTTGGGAAAATGAAAGAATGAGGTTGGCCGGAATACCGATGACCAACAGACCTCTCAATCGATTTGGGGGAAAATGAGAGGGTCGATTTAAGAAAAATGTGAGCTCTCAATCGACGGTAAAACTGTTTTGGCCAAGAAGAAAAATGTTTTGGCCAATTAAAAAAAAAGAGGAAAAATGTTTTGGCCAATTAAAAAAAATAGAAAAAATGTCTGGCCAATTAAAAAAAAGAGAAAAAATATTTTTTTTATTCGATTGATAGCAATTTATAACGGAGGTCTAAAAATCCTGTAAATTTATAAATTTTAGCGACAAATTTTTAACCCCCGCATTTCATATAATTTTACGGAGGTTAAAATAACCCCCGCAAATAAACTCCCGTAATTTTATCCATTTTTTGTAGTGTTTGGTCGAGTAGTGCGTTTGAATTAATTATTTGGGATAAAAAATTTAAAATAAAAAATGGACAAAGATATTTCCGAATTATGATAAATGATACGTATATATCCCCTATCATACTTTGAGTATACATATGCCCTTATGTTAATGTGAGGGGTATATGCGTACAATTTCATTCATGGTAGGGACATATATATACCTAAAATATGATGGAAGATATATACGTATCACTTATCATAGTTCAAAAATATATTTGTCCCTTTTTCTAATAAATAGTGATAGTTGAGTATCCATTTAGAAAATCAAATCTAAGTTTAGGGTTGGTTTAAATGAGTTAAAAGTTTATTATTAAAAAAAAATTAACGTGAAATGGAATTCAATTAGGAGAGAGAATAATGTTTTGGGATCTATTTGGCCATAGATATTTTAAGTAATTTTTTTAAAAAATTGACAAATAATTTTTGATCATGTAATTTGTCATTATTTTACAAAAAATTTAAATTTATCAAATATTAGTATTTGAATCAAATTTCAAATTTTGTGAATTTTAAAGGTAAGATGTCTTCTTCAAATATTATGGCCAATTTCACTAAAATTTTTACTTAAAAATAACTTATTAAAAATATTTGTAAATTTATAATCAAATGCTAGTTCAACGTTAAGGGCCCATTTGGTCAGATTTTTTTTTTCCTTTTTTCAGCAATTTTTTTTCACTTTTTCAGAAATTGTGGTGTTTGATCATAAAAATTCGAAAAATTATTCCGGAGTTAGATTCCAAAAAGTGAAAACAACTTTTTATTATTTTCACAATTTTCCACTTTTATTATTATTACATATGATCCTGATCTTTAAATTTTTAAACAAACTCCACTTATAACTACAATCAATCACCAAAAAAATTATTATTTGTTTTCTATAGTACAACATCATTTTTAATTGTTACAGATATTCTAATTTTTTTTCTTCTTTTAACCAAAATTTGCTAACGTGAAGTAAAAAATAATAAATGACAATCTATGACAGAAATATATCAACTTTTGTTTTGAATGAACTATATTATAGAAATATAAGGCCTAGTACATTATGTTATTTAAAAATGAGAAATAATATTTTCTTTTTGCCATTCTAATTTTCTGTATATGTCATATAATGACTATTATAATTTTAATAAATTATTAAAAAGTGGTCAAGAAAGTCGCATATCAAACATAACGTAATGATTCATATTTACGATACAATAATATTCAAGAAAAATCAATATCATCAATAAAGAAAAAATAAAAAATTAGCACTAATCTATTCAAAAATAATTCATCCGTAAAATTTAAAAAAAAACAAATTTAATAAAATAATTCATTCAAGTGAAAGTAATTAAGAATTTTCATCAACAAATTAAGAATATATAAAATATATTTATATCCATCAATCATATTTATCAAAATATATTTTCTTTATTCAATCAATTATGGTTAGATAAACTTATTTAGCTCGTGTTTGTGATATTTTTATTCAAATTTTAGAAGAATAACAATCATAGTAATTATTTTGTTGTTAATTATTCTATCAATTGAAGGCATATAAATTATTTTCTCAACATTTGGTTGTATGTTAGTAGGTAAATTAGTAGTTGAGAGATTTTAATAATTTTTAAAAGTTGAGGGCATAAAATTATATTTAAAAAAGATTTTTCAAAAGTCTTAAAAAAAATTCAAAAACATAATCAAACACAACTCCGACTCCAACTTTATCTTCAACTCTAACTCAAACTCAAAAAAAAATAATTTTTATGGCCAAACGGCTACTAAATATAGTTTGAGAAAATTAAGAATAATTGGGCTAAAAAAAAAATTTTTAGGCGACTTTCCAAAACCATTTGGGTAATTTACTCAAATTGTTGGCAAGGAAACGTGTGTTTGTACAGATGCGGCGAACCTTCAACGTGTCAACTGCTCTACTTCTCCGTACGCGGCGAATTGTCACTTCACCTTCCATCCATTGTTCATGTGTTTTTTCTCATTAAAATATATTCGTTCTTATCCAAAACAGCTCATCTTTCCATCTTCCTTGTCATTGTCATTATTGTGTTTTATTTATTTAAAAAATGTATATTTTCAGTTGAATTTCACGATGAGAAATGCGTCCTTGCAAGATTATCCATTGATAGTTTTTTCTTGATGTGGGTGTGCATTAAGCTGCGGTGGCTGTAGAAAATTTGGGGAATTGGAAAACAAAAAAAGTATAAAACAAATTATGATGGGGATATTTAAGATGTTTTCTTTTGGAGAGAGCGTGGAAAGGGAGAAATCAGAGAAGGTATTTCTTGAAGATACAGAGAAGACAGATCAACCGGAAAAGCAACCTGAGGATGATCACTGTCCCATTTGTTTTGGGGACTTCACAATTCCCTGCAGGACCAATTGTGGACACTGGTTTTGTGGTACTACTTTCTGCTGCTATTTGTAATTTTTGGCTTTCTACAAATAATCTATGCATAAATCATGATAGGTGCAAAATTTAGAAACTCTTGAGAATAAAACTTTTTTTTTACCCCTGCTAGGAGCTCCATCTTTTAGCTCCTCATGACCGATTTGAAGTAGGGAGTGCTTGTCATCCGAGCAACTACCTCTTGTGTGACAATACAACTTAGATATACTTATTTGGGGACTTAATAGGTGCAAACTTAAGAAAATCCATAGATCACTTATCTGATGGTCTTGTAAAAGGACATTCTACCTATGTCTTTCTAGAACTTACCCGCTCCACCCCCTCCTCTTCCACTTCGTTTCAGAAAGAAACTGAAGATGATATTCATGTTTATATGATTTGATCCGTTGTTCAATCACTTTTAAGGCTTCTCTCAATGTAAAATCTTGGTGTTTGACCATGGAAAATTCACTTTTTTACGGAGTTAGAACTCTATAAAATAAGTTTTGCCATGAAATTCCAAAAATTCTCTTTTCATTTTATTCACTTTTTCAAAAATTTCAAATAGGTACTTTCACTTTTTTCACTGCATGTTTCTCACAAAAATTCAATAACAAGTGTAATATATTTTATGTCCAAACACTACTCTAATTTCCACTTTGAAAAAACTACTTTTTTTTCTATGTTTACAACCAAACGTCTAATTAGTTTCTTCAAAGATGGGAGAACTTTCCACATCCGCAGAGTATATCATGTATGCTGCCATGGAGAGCACTGTTCTGTAACTTTACCACAATTTTGCTCCTCTTGATCTTTCTTTCCCTGTGCAACCCCAAACACATAGAGAACAGTTTTTTTCCCTTAAAAGGAGAAAAGTCGAAATGTTTCAGAAGTTGTATCTAAATTAAGGACCATTTGGACATAAAGAATTAAAACATATGCACTTTATTTGGTATTTTTTAAAGTTCGAAAATAGAGTTAGAAGTTGTGTTTGATCGTATTTTGGAAATGAGGCATTTTTGAAGTTAAAAAATATAAAAAGTTAAAATAAATTTTAAAAAATGAGAGTTATATGAAAATTGAGTTATTTTATGAAAATTAAAAAATTAGTTTTTTTGTTGAAAAAAATTTAAATTAAATAGTGCAAAAGTGAATCCAAAATTAGTGAAAACATCTCATGTATTTAGTAATACTTATGGCCAAGTATTTTGAAATAAAGTATAGAGAATCTCTATATTTAGAGTGTAAACAAGTATTTTGAAATAAAGTAAAAATGAATATTGTGATGAATATTCATGGCCAAAGGCTTAGACCATCTCTAACCACACTCTATTTTACACTCTAAATATAGAGATTCTCTATATTTGAACAACACAGCTCAAAACCACAATTCTATTTACACAAAAAAATAATTTCTCCTTTTTCAATAACAACAGCAACAAACCCAAACCCAGTGTATTCCCACAAAGTGAGGTCTGAGGAGGGTAAGATGTACGCAGTCCATACCGCTACTTCCGAAGAAGTAGAGAGACTGTTTTCGATAGACCTCTGGCTCAAGATAAAGACTATATTATTATTTTGGTTTTATTTATATTTTCCTATTCCATAGTCTATACGTACGTTTATATATATATATATATATATATACCCTATAAAATTCATCTTCTTTTCAAGATCTTCACATAATACAAAATTATTCTCTGCCCTATATATTGATTTTTTTTTCCTAATATTGGTGGATCTGGAAAGGACTTGCCAGATTACTAAATTATTGTTGTAATTTTTTAAATTATTACGTTATGTATTGTATTTTTTAACAATCATGTTGTATCATGTGTTTTGTGTATTAATTTAATTACTTGTTTTACACGTGCACTTTTAATTTTTGTGATGGTCATATTTATTGTACAACTATAAATTATAATAGAACTAACTCATATCTTTAAAAAAAAATATGAAAATTAAATTAATATAATAAAAATATTATATTAAAAATAATTACAAATATTAAGGACCTAGTTAATTATTGAATATAATTTATAGTATGTTTAATGACAAATATTATATAACATTAATATTATAATCAAAAAGTAAAATAGAGCAGAGAAATCGTAATTCTCTATATTTGGAGAGTTACTATCAACCCTCTCCATATATAGAGCTTAGAGGGGAATTTGGAGGGTGATTGGGTTGCACCCTTTATTTTTACCTTCCAAATTTAGAATTCAGAGGAAAAAATATAGGGTGATTCGAGATGTCCTTACAAAGGTCATCTCCAACCATCCTTCAAATTACGCTCTAAACACTATATTTAAAGGGTAAATTGGAGGGTGGCCATCTCCAACCACCCTTTATTTTGCTTTCTAAACTCCATATTTGGAGGATGTGAATAGTATTTCTCTAAATTTGAAAATGCACTATTTATCCTTATTTTTATTTTTTAATATTATATTATTATTTATATTTTATAACATTTTTAATTTAATTTAGTATATAAATTATATAAGATCATTAATTAAGTTTCTAATATTCGTAGTTATTTTTCTAATATAATATCTTTATTATATTAATATTATATTAATATTTTCTTTATTTTTAAAATTTGAGCAATTTTTAGCTAGATATGAAAAAATTAAGGACAAAAATGCTCATTTTGAACTCGTAATGCATTAATAAAGTATTTATTGGAGCAATGTAATAATTTTGAAAGTTGAATATTTATGAAGAAATTAAAATAAATTTTGTCATTATGTAATATTTATTTAAATGTATTCATCAATGATTTTACCTATATTTGCATTGTGCATCAATATGAATAATATATAATAATTGATTGCAGTTTATGTTATTTAAAAATTTGGGGAAAAAATAATTTTGTATTACATGAAGATTTTGAAAAGAATATGCATTTTATAGGATGATTATATATAAAAAAAAAATAAAAGGATTTATATGAAATAAGAAAATAAAAATGAAATATAAATAATAATAAATATTGAAGAGAGAGAAAAAAAAGTATTTTTGAAGTATAAAAGAGAGTTCGGTTGGAGTTAGGTGTTATCCAAATATAAAGATTCTTTGGAGGGTGGTTAATTGGAGATGCCTAGTTCCTTATCATCCCCTTATTTTCCTCTGCTCTCCAGCAACTTGCATACTGCAGCTATGGAATTATAGATCAACAGTACAACGATGCAAATGTCCCATTTGTTGTCAACTGATCAGTAAGCTGGTTCACGAGGATTCTTTGCTTTTACAAGAGGAAGAGGATGCTCAACTCCTTAGGGATATTCAGCGATACAATCACCTATACCTAGGTGGTGTGTTTCTGGTAGGTAATTGCTTCATTCTGCATTCACAGTTGTGCATTTCTTCTGTACCTTCTCTATCTTATTCTTGGTTTTGCGTGTTCATGTTGGAGTCCACATCGGTGGGTTAAAGGGTACTTGGTCTCCTTATATGGTCTTGGACAATCCTCCCCTCATGAGCTAGCTTTTGAGGTTGAGTTAGGCACAAGGTCCATTTCTTTATTATGGTATCAGAGTCAGACCCACCCAGTTCATTGTTTTCGATGTTGGGTCCCCCGTCTTATATTGTCCACGCTCCAGATATCCAGCCCTGGGCGTGCGGGGTGTTGGAGTCCTACATCGGTGGGTTAAAGGGTTCTTGGTCTCCTTATATGGTCTTGGGCAATCCTCCCCTCATAAGCTAGTTTTTGAGATTGAGTTAGGCCCAAAGTCCATTTCTTTATTAGTTCATATATTGGTTTGATACTTAATTGGCTAATTTCTTCCATAACGATGAATAATGGAGGTGGTCTCTAATTCTCACTAGAATTATTAGAGACCAAGCATCCTCCTCAATTTGTCTTTTATTGCAAGTGTTACTTGACTATTTTGTGTTATTTGTTTATTATACTCCTTGGTTATTCCTGCAAATGTGAAGTAAATAGCTCAACATTGGGGTGTATCCACTGACTTGAAAAAGAAATACTCCCTCCATTACTAAATGCGTGTTCCTTTTTGTTTAGGGCACACCCCTTAATAAACTACTCACTCCTAAAAAAAATTAAAGCCTAATTAAATTTTATCTCTTTCCAAGTTGATATTGATTACTATATTTAAACTCAAGGACATATTAGGAAGATTATGATCAAATTACATTTGGAGGCTTAAACATACATTTATTTAGGAACGAAATCACAACCCAAAAGGAACACTTAAAAGAGTAATGGAGGGAATAATAATAACACTGGTGCATCCATATTCCTCTTTGAAGTGATATTGAGTCTATAGAGATGATGTTCTCCTCGTAGATGTGATATTTGGCATATAGAGATGATATCTCCTCATAGTTACGATATACATGACCTATGGATATGAGATGCTTGAGATGCTTATTGATAGTATACCTAAAGTCTCATTTTGCGGGCTCTGCTAATTCGGTATAAAAACTTGCCTTGGAGAAATTTTATCAAGGTTAAGAGAAATCACTTACTATAGTTACCTGTGTGTTTCTTCCTCGAGAAGAAAAACCCTTGAAATGAAAGTGAGCAACGAATTAGGAAATGATACAAATAGAAATTAACATTTAGATTTTTACTTTTGGTTGTGTGTCATTTGATTGTTACGTGGTATAGTAGCAATATTGGGGTATCCCTTTAGGATGCCAACTGCTTCTTACCCGTTGTGGTTTCATTCCTGATAGAACCAATCTTGTAGCATGGTTATTCAGATATTCTGTAGGTGGTCTTAGTACTGTAAGTCTATTTGAAGCATATTACGAGTTCATTTTAGCACATATGAACTGTTTGCCTGTTGGTGCTTGGAATTGAAGGATTGATGAAGACTTCAAGAAAGCTATAGGGGTATAAGGGAATAGAATTACTCCTGAATACCATCTTGTGTGCACCAATGATTGAGATTTCTAGATGAAAGCTCATCACCGACCCTTTTTCACAGCCTAACCAGCTCAATGATATTCAAACTAATTTTTATAGCACAAACCTAAGTTGCTCGGACTCTTCAAAAATGTTGCCGCACCCGTGTCGGATCCTCCAAAAAGGCACTACTTTTGAAGGATCCGACACACGCCCGATGATATTTTTGAAGAGGCCGAGCAACACAGGCACAAACTGTATTTGTTGGCTCAAGTTACTTTTGAATTTCCTGAGAATTATTTCGAGATCGTGGAAGGAGCTAGTGTTGACTAAAGGGATATGTTTGGTTCATCACTTTTTTTTTTGTATTTCTACATTTAACAGAATCATTACTTATTGTATAAAGGAAAAAAAAGATGATGTGTTTGGTGGGCTTAGATGTTACATCTCTACAATCTTGGCACTTTTAAGTTTCCATCACTAGCGTTCATTTGAAATAAAGAGAAGCATTAGAAACATAATATATGTAAAAGAGTGTGGATGTTTATTTGTTATGACTTTCGCTGCTCGTTTGAGCCTATGGTTTCTCTATGTAAGCATGTCCATTAAGGGGCTTAGGCGAGTTGTGTCCTTTGCCTGTTAATTTAAACCACTCATGCATACATAGACACACACTCACATTTATGTGCGGAGTTGTCGGAAGGCACGGAAATAAAGGGGTCATTTCCAATATTTTGCCTAGACAAGATATGCCTTATTTGCAAGATGAATCTTTCTTTGTGGGGGCTCCGGAAGTGCTAGAATTCTCACAGGAAATTGTTTTGAGTTTAGAATTTTAGAATCATATGATTCTTCAGGAATTCTTACCTGATGGCTTCTCTTTTTTTCTTCTTTACAGAAATTCGCGGCATTGCCACTGTTAATGCAGAAAGTTTTTGGGTCATTGATGAGCAAACTGATAGATCCTGATCATGTTGAGTTAAACTGCTACATAATGCGCCTTTTTGCTGTAAGTTCATTGAACAGTTAATTAACGGCATTGTAATAATTTGCCAAGTTCTTGTTTCCACTAACAAAATAGCTAAGGCATAAATAAATTCATAGAAATAATGCTTTATGATTTCTGCATCAGTATGTAAGCTTACTCAATAGTCGCTACAGAGAGATTCTTTAGACCAGCCTTTTTTAATGGCATAATTATTAGGGCATGACAGTGCATATATTCTTTTGATGTATTAGGGAAATCTTAGCAGAACTATCTATATTGTTGTAGCTACGTACCTTTTTGATATAGGGCATGGGTAGAGTTAGGGTCATTATTTTGGAACCTAAGTACTTTGCAATGCAAAACCAAAGACCTGCATCCACAGTTCTGAAGCATTTCTTCATGTTGTATATATCGCTTATGATATGGGAATGGATTTATTTGTTGATAGTACTCGAGCATCCATAATTGCAATTATGTGCTTTTCGGTAATTTCTCTGTCTTAACTGCAGTTATTGTTGAGTTGGATCTACAGCAGTTGCAACTTTGAGTTTGTTCCTACTGGTACTCTTCTCGTCACCCTAATATCGATTGGAAATATTTTCGTATGTAGAAGCCAAGTCTAGTAGGCTACATGGTCATTTAAATGCATACAACCCTGGGTGAGTCCAACAAGAAATCATCCTTCAAAAGAGTAGCTAGTTTTAAATCGCAATTATCCAGTAGTATGTGATTTTGGTGATATCAGACTGGAGCCAACATTTTTAGCTTTCTACAGAGAAACTGTTTTTTTCTAATTTTGGTTGTAATAGAACTGTTTTATTTGGCCATTCTACTCATTCAATCATCTTCTTTGGTGGTCCTTCGGCAACCAGTTTCTCAAGGAAAATCCAAGCTACAAGATTATGCAATCCCTGGTGTGGCCTAAAATGAGCATTTTTGCACCAAACTCATTCATCACTTTCCCAAAGTCCAGTTTGGCTCTAACCTCATTTTGACCTACTTTGACAGAATACTCTTTTGCAGGACGTCTGGGAATATGGAGAGTACTTGACATTTGTGCTATGGCCATGGTGGCCATTTTCTATTTCGCGGGCCTATTTCATAGATGGGTGCTTCGGCGTCATGTGAGGTTTTTAGCTGTTCGACAAGCTCACCTGAGTTAAAAGTTCATGCTGAGAATAGATTTCCCCTTCTGGACTCGGACAATGAGCTTAAATGAAACGACATGTACGGTGTGGATTCATGTAAGCTGAAGCCAACTTGTTTGGGATCGAGACGTAGTATAGTTGTTTCATTGTCGAACAATGATTAGCTATTTAGCTCAGAGAAAATGTTGTATTGGCTATAGCAGTCGTCCTCCAAGAGGAAGATTATGTAGCATTGTATCTTTATGCAGAGTGGCGTGATGCTGCCTGTGCATAGCACGGGCCCATGTTGTATTGTGATTCTCTCTATTTTAATTTGTTATTTTTCTTTTTCTTTTTAGTTCGTTTTAAAAGAATTAATTTTTTTTAAAATTACACAAATATACAACTTATGTTTTTAATGTTACAAAAATTTTTAACTCCCTAAACATATTATAAAAATTTCAATATATACAAAGAATGCTATGTATATGTCGGCTATGTTAGGGAGAGTGGGAGAAAGTGTAGTTACTTCCAAAAGGGTTGATATTTATGTTATTTATACTTAATTTTCAAAAGATTAAAATTAAATTTTGATACTTTTGTTGGATAACAATCGTTTTATTGATTTAAATGAGTGTTACAATATCTATGAATCCTTTGCTTCGTTTTTTCAAATATAAATTTATGGGCTTCAAGTTTGATTTTAAATTTGAGTTTGATTTGTTGATTTGATGGATTTGAATTTTGCAATTTTGATTTTAAATCTTGATGAACTAAATTTAAATGTTTGAGCTCTGTAGAAAAATTGTGAAGTTTGATATATAAGATTTCTTTTGCTTCTCTTAGAGTTAGTTGCTTCCTGAATTATGACCCTCCTCACCTTTTATGGGCTTTTGATTTCATTCGGACGTTGCATTATTTTGACATATGACATGGTTCTATTGGCACCTTCACTTGACATGCTATATCATTTGATACGTGATGTTTATTTAGTCCTCTAGAATATGACAATATTTTAGGTTTAGCAAAATGGACTCATCATTTGTAGCCTAAATCAATAGGTTATCCTAATAAAAAATGAACTTTAATTAAATCATTATATTTGAACTTAAATAATTAATTCAATTATATTAATTTATAATATTTATTTGGAACTAATATATTTTGAATTTAATATAATCTAAATTTCCTATGGATTTTAATTTAATAAAATTTCGTTGTCCACAAAATGTCCCCTGCTTCAAGGTTGGTCGAGTGTATACTTTAGAAAAAACTTGAAGTATGATTATTTAAACATTCTTCCTTCGTGCTTTAAAGATTTTCATACATATGAACACCCCATTTCATTAGTTGAGAAAATTTAAACCTGAACCATGCAATTTGCATATTTATATATTCTCTCAAAATTCTCTTTTTTTTTTAATCCCGATTTATTTCTTAAATTTCTATATGTAAGACCCATTGGTGAGATATGACAGACAATTCCAATAATGAATTTTTAATGATGTCTACTTCTAAGATATCTTGATTTTTTCCAATTTCAAATAAATTTTGAAAAACTTTTCACCGCTTTACTTAATTAGGAATAAAACTCTTCCGATTTAAATTTATATTGGAGATGAAAATCTTTCTAATTTGAATTTATATTGAAGAAGGAAACAACTTTCAGTTTAAATTTATATTGAAGAAGGAAATAACATCCAATTTGAATTTATATTGGAGATGAAAACTCTTTCAATTTGAATTTATATTGGAGAATGAAACAATCACCCTACAACTCTGTTAAATAATGTAGATTCCCCATTTTTTCAATATCAATTTTGGAGTTTTCAAGCCATGAATAACGTTGAGTTAATTTATTTCCCTTATACTTTTCTTTTATTTTTCATCACCTTTTTTCAGCCCGGCATGTTAGTGGTTGAAAATTCATATCTTATTGTAGGAATATCAAAATCGTGAACAGTTTGATATTACGGAAACTAGACTTCAAGATATATAATATATAAAAAATTAAGATTTAAAATCCTTCAATATAATTCTCAACAATTTTTTGAAGTTAGCCCGAAATTTTATCATGATGAAAATTTCAGATTTGTGCGTCTTTGCCAATACTTTCATAACTTGAAGTAGGAAGAACAAAATTACAATCCGCTTAATTCTTGTGAAACTAGACACAAAAATCTATAACATATACAAAATTCATAATTTAATACCTTTGAGATCTTTTCAGGTGATATCCCAAAATCAACAGTAGATTTTAATGCACCAACAGTTTCAGATTTACGCGGTGATACCAGAAAATTTATATCTCAGTGTGGGAGTATCAAAATCATGATCCTCTTGATTCTATAGATGTCAAAACATGCATATATAACATATCCAGGATTTAAAATTTATGATCTTCGAAATTGTTCTAGACAATTTCTTGATATTGATCCTAAATTCTGTCCGACAGATAATTTAAGATTTGCATTACGTCACCAAATTTTATATCCTGATGCAAAAACATCACATCAAAGGTTATTTTGATTGTTGCAAATCAGATTTTGAGGATTTCATTTTCACCATAATATTTTGTCTCAATTCAAGTTGGTGATACATGACTTTCAAGTTCGAATGTCCGCCAGGTACTAATCTCTCTCCTACTTGTGTTTTCTTTGTGTTGTCTTTTTTTTTCTTTTGTAGAATCGAAGCACATAAGAATGTGCAACAATCGACTTAAGGTGCGAGAGTTTAACTTCGCCTCCGTATACCTTAAGACCAACCAATTTGAATTCAAGATTGGTGACTTTTTTACAAGTATGATCTCTTTCACCGGTGTACTTATGCAATGATCGTCTTTAAGTGTGAGTCCTTTCACCGATGTACTTTTGCAATGATCTTCTTTAAGTATGGGCCCTTTCACTAATGCACTTACGCAATGGTCTTCTTTAAATATGGACCCTTTCACCGATGAACTTATGCAATAGTCTTCTTTAAGTATGAGCCCTATCAATGGTCAACTTAAGGTGAGAGAGTTTAACTTCGCCTTCGTCACCTTGAGACCTGACAAGTTTGGCTTCAAGTATGGTCCCTTTTCAATGGTCAGCTTTGTTGGGTTCGAAGCCGAGAGGGCGTTATACGAAAGCTATTCGTTGCCAACCATCATTGTGATAATTCAGACGATAAAAAAAACATACTAAAAATCTATTATTAATATGATTTGGTCAAGCGGTCAATATATTGAAAACTAATATAAAAAAATATAAAATAAACTATTAAGAGAAAATTTCTCCCTAAACAAGACTCATAAACGACTACATTGTGTTATTGTATAAAAAGTAAGGGTCTTCTATTTATAGAGTTCCAAAATCCTTCCTCTTAGAACGAGGTTTGCTAAATATGGAAAATTTTTATATTTTTCTTTCAGGAAAAGTAAAAGTAATTATGATATTACTTTTATTTTCCTTCTAAGAAAAAGTAAAACTTAAATTTGGTAAGAAAATTAGGACAAAAACCTTAACTTCGCCTTAAGGTGTGAGAGTTTAACTTCGCCTCCGTCACCTTGAGACCTGACAAGTTCAACTTCAAATATGGTGCCTTTTCAATGATCAGCTTAAGGAGCGAGAGTTTAACTTCGCCACCATTACCTTGACACCTGACAAGTTTAGTTGCTTTATATAATAAATTCATCAAAATGCCAGCTTAAGGTGCAAAAAGACAAATCTTTTCTACCTTAAGGCATAGTATTTTCGAGATCCTCTTAGGGATAAATTCATGGAAAGACCAACTTAATATGCAAAGGGACAAATCTTGTCCACCTTAAGGCATGAAAATTTTGAGATCCTTTTAAGGATAAACCCATGTGAGGCCGGCTTAAAGTGCAAAGGGATAAATTTTATCCACGTTAAGGCATGAAATTTTGAGATCCTTTTAAGGCTAAATCCGTGATGCCAACTTAAGGTGCAAAGGGACAAATTTTGTCCATGTTAAGACATGAAAATTTTGAGATTTTTTAAAGATAAACCAGTGAGAAGCCAGCTTAAGGTGCAAAGGGATAAATTTTATCCACCTTAAGGCATAGAAATTTTGAGATCATTTTAAGGATAAACCCATGCGAGGCCAGCTTAAGGTGCAAGGGGATAAATTTTGTCCACCTCAAGATATGGAAATTTTGAAATCCTTTTAAGGATAAACCCGTGAGAGTCCAACTTAAGGTGCAAAGGAACAAATTTTTTCCACCTTAACGTAAGAAAATTTAGGAGGCCTCAATTTGATGACTTGGAGATTTTGTCAACTTCCAATTGTAAACTTTGCAATTTGGGCGGCTCAACTTTCAAATTTTGTAAATTTGGCAACATCAGCTTGCAGGCTTGATAAAATTTTCTTACTTTAAACTACATGCTTGGTAGATTTGCGTCCTTAGTTGTACGCTTGGAGAACTTTAGTATTCCAAATCCCATTGAAGGAACTCCTTTTCTTTTCAACGGGTTGCCCCCATTAAGCCACAAATATTTTGAGTGAATCCAAAATTTAATTAGAATATTTTCATACTTGGTGTTCACTGCAGGAAAATATTTTTTTTATACTCATACAACTGAACTCAGAATGAAATTATAAGTGCCTACATACCTCGATAAAGAGGAGCCATACACAGTTTATACTCTTGCAGGCCAGGAGTAGACATGCAGTTTATACTAGTGCCTTACGGAGTGTCATTTTGCTTCAAGGATAGTACTTCTTCAAGAACTTTTCATTGGTAGGATCAATTCTGACACTATCTGTATCGACAAGCTTATAAGCGCCATTCGAATATGCCTCTTGAACGACATACGGTCCATCTTAATTTGGGGTGAATTTTCTCCCAGATTTACGAGTAGTAATAATGGGCTTTCTTACTACAAGGACTTGGTCTCCAACTTGAAAGTACCCTCAAGCGAACCCTTTTGTTGAAAGAATGAGATAGACGAGCTTGATAACATTCAAGATTTTTTGAGTCTCTAATCACTTCTCATCAAGAGCTTCTAACTCCGCAAGACGCAACTTAGCATTTTCTTCTTTGGTGAGCCTTTCTTGAATAGCCAGTCTTAAAGAAGGCATTTAACGCTCAAGAGGCAGGACTGCTTCACTCCCTAAAATTGTTTAACATTATATAATAAGTTAGTAGCTCTGTTTTATTAACAAACAGATTAAAATCTTAAATGATCTAACTAATATATAAAAACTGATAGCTAGTGTCATATACAAGATATTTAAATAAATTATATTAATATCAGTTTAAGTGAATATGGTAAAAAATATCTTATGTATGCAGCAATGCATACATAAGAATATACTAAATAGTATTGCATATCTTATGTATGCAAAATGCATCATAAATAATATGTGTTAATTGAACATCAAAAACATGAAATCATCATTTAAATAAAAAAATATTACTATGAATTTTTTAATGTGACAAATGATATATTAGTGTAACAAAACATATACAGTAATGATCATTAACTTAATAAGATGTTTTCAATATAAAATATTCAATGATATAAACATCAATGATAGCGACCATGATATAATCAAAAAGCATTCACAAAATATCCAAATCATGATACGAACTTTAATGATAAAACATCATTTATAAGTTTAACGATACCGTTTTTGAACAAAAATTATTTAAACCTACTACATTCAAAGAAATCAAAACTGGACAAAGAAATCATAAGTGGACATAAACAACTACTACATTAATGTTTTATGACTGGTCAGTCATGTATTTGGAATTTCAAAACAACCTCCCTACATCTTTTCAGACCACCACATTTGCTAGTAATATTTTCAGTTACCTCACTCTGACTAATTGCTTCACCATTCTGCTTTTTTCTTGCGTAATATAGATTGCTATATGAAGACAAACATTATATAAGTTTAATAATTTATAAAATTAAAATTTTAATATCGTTAGTTGAACAAGTTTCAAGTTAAATATACATTACGTGCATGAACACATAAACTTAATTTTTAAAAATCAAAACAGATTAATAATATGATCATAAATAGATAGGTTCAAACAAAAAGAATCAAAAAACAATCCTAGGTTGAGTTAATTTTGTAACCTAAAACACCATTAGATGAAGAGAAATCCAAGTTCATATGCAAAAGTTAGAAAGTTCAATAAAAAAAAAATAAAAAAATAATTTAAGGAAAAGACAGTATTTTAATGGTGAAGAAATTTTTTTATCAATAAAGTAAAACATAATTTAAGAAATAAAGAGTATATTAATGGTGAAGAAAGTCTTTTATCGATAAAGTAAATATGGAGAATCGTGTAAACATTGAAAAGGTAAAAAAAAATATTTTATTGAAACATAAAAAAATGTGTATCAATTATAAAATATCTTTACCAAATTTTACTCCTTAATTTAAGAACAAATTTTGTAACTTAACTGATAAAGTTAAAAAAAATTAGAAATAAAATATTATTGAAGCCAACAATTATTTTTACCATAATTATCAAAAGAGTTAATGAAGAGAGATTGATATTAAAGACTAAAATGTAGGAGATAATTTTACTAATAATTAAAAATAAATTAAATTAATTTTTTAAAAGTTCCTATAACTTGTAATTATTTCTTTAATTCAATAATTATGATAAAGTATTGCTATAAATTTCAATAAAAAATCTAATAATGATATACAAAATACTTTTCACATAAAATTATGTTTTAATGAAATAATACAACTATGCAACTACTCTACCCACCCCCCTTCCCCCCCCCAAAAAAAAAGAAAAAATTTCACAAAACAACAACTTAAGATATCTAAATACTAAAAATTCCTTCATTTAATAAAAATTATAAATATCTCTTATTTACATTCTCCCTCTTTAAATCTTCATATACATAACTTCTACTCTAAATATTAAGATATACTTATTTCCTTCTAAATCATGTCAAAATTTAAAAAAAAGGCGAAAAAGGCATTTAGCTTTTTTAAAAACACAACACAATGGTACGCAATAAATGTTAATAATGGCGAATTCATGAACTTTCTTCTGAAAAACTTTTAACACCCTCCTTTTCCCCCCTCTCCCTTCTTCAACCCCTTTCGACCGCACCATGAATCCTTATTTTTTAGGCAAATCCAAATTTACACCGAGAAACAAATCCTGGGACTTTTTTTTAGACAAATTTAAATTTACACAATATAATGAAACTCCGTGAACTTTGTTAATCTATTTCATCAAAAGAAAAGAGAACCGGACACTCTTAAACGCAAATGTGTTGTTTCGAAAAGAAAAGTTATTGAAGTTACAACGAGAGACATCTTATCAAAGGTTTAGCAATTTTTGTACTCGAGCATTTTAGATTCGAGATACACTTTTTATTAGATGAAGATACATAATTAATGTCATGACCCAAGCCGAGGCCCTTGCCGCGACGGACATTCCGAACCACGAAGGCCCGAGAGATCCCTTAGCATACTATAATACGGATAATCCATACATAAATCAAAGTGCGGAAGATATAATAATATTCAATGAAAACTTATAATCCAAAACGTGTCAACGAAGTTATGACAATACAATACTCAAATTTCATCTACGAAGCCTCTAATGAAAACTAACTATCTAGGCCGGGACAAAGCTCCTGGATGGGCCATATACTGAAAGACTAGACATATGAGTAAATGCCTTCCAAAAAATGGATGACTCACCAATTCTATCATACCCCAAGTGTTCTACTGATGTGATGGGCCATGGGACTATATCGCAGAACCTAAAATATTGGGGGAGAGGGTCAATACTTAGAGAGTATTGGTATGTAGAACTAGCCAAAAAATAAGATATACTTCGTATAACATAATTGAGAGAATATTGAAATTAATTTAGCATAATATATATATAAAAATACATGGGCATGATTTAAAAAGCTTCAATTCATGCTTGTAAAACATTGACTCGACTCTTTACTTTAGTTCTGAGCTAGACGGTACACCCTAGAAGTCTATAGTCCACAGGATATATGAAATCCTCCCTTGACTCGACGGCCAAGACCCTAACCCAAGTTTGCTGCAAGGGATGGAGTTCTGATCTCTACTGCGCCAAAAGGCGATCGCCAGAGAAAAAATAAAATCCAAGTCGACAAAATGCAGTTTTGGGCAATGAGTTATCTGAACTCGTGCCTTCTTCGAATAACCATCTAACTCTCTTTAAGACCAATTTTAGTCTCTTAAAAACATACTTCATGCTTATAAACAATTATTTTTTTATTCTACTAAGGGCATATCACAATAGGGTATCGTCATATTCGAACTTGCAAGTCATTCATATCATACCATATCATATCCATAACCTTTCTTACTTAAAAGCATATTAATGACCACCTAAAGAATTTAAACATGTTGTGAGAGTTCTTTTTTCAAAAACATATGAAACTTATGCAAACACACTTTTTTTTCAAGACTTCAACACATAGTGGTCAATTCTTTTATTAATGACGTGTAGTTTCTTCATTAGAAAACCATAACATTTAGAATAGAAATCATCTCTTTGAAAAACACATTAAACAACCATGTATAATAATCAAGAGGCATTTAAAACTCAAGAATTATCACCAATCATAAAACAACCCTATCATTAGACATACATAAATCTCATGATTAAAAAGGGGACATACAATTCATGCTCTTAAACCCATTTCACGAGTCGTAACATGTTAAGACAATAAATTTCATCACGGAATTTTTTTTCACAAATCATGCTCATAAATTACTTTTCAATACTTATATCATGTACGCACATGATTATAAATCAAGCTTTAGGAAAAACCCTATGACAAATACATACTTTCATCAAATTGTGTTAATGATGTATGCTATTTAAACAATTTCCCAAAACTCATTACATATACATAATTATATATCCTTTAAACTTGTTAAAATGGTAAAATTATGCCCATGAGATTTAGTATAGTTCCACATAACTTTTGATGGAGAAAAATCGAAGAGAACGTAAAGAGATTTGCCCTGGGAGATCAAAATCCTCAAATCCTAGGTGGTTTCTACTGTCTTGCTTATAGGAAGATGATTTGGGGATTTTGAGAAGTGAAATAATGTGAGTTAAGACCTAATTTCATCCATATATGATTAGGAATGATTATAGGATGATAAAAGACCTTATTATACTTAAAATAACTTAAAACAGAACACTTTTGACGCTTGGGGAAAGGCTTGACGGCACCAATCCAAAGAAATCCTCAAGGTTTGTGGCGCATGGCCAAAGCAAACCTGAGGCAGTGTGCTTTGGCGATTGCTCAATGACGCAGGCCAACGCTGACCCTAGATAGGGTCCTACTCAAATATTCATAACTTTTGACTTCGAACTCAGATTAACGAACGGTTGGTGCAGTTGGAACGAAGAATCAAAGGGATTTAATTTGATATATTATGGGACACATAACTTATCATATTCTAGGAGTAATGGTCGTTGTAAGTTGACCCAAGAAAAATCATCAAGTAAAACTCAACCGGTAAGTAAGTGCTCTACTTAACTTTGAGCTAGGAGACTTTTATGATGTATACTCATCTCCAAAGATGTTATCACACTAAAGGATTGTTATTAACACTTATTTTAAACTAGAAACCTTTGAATTTGGGTCTATATACATCAAAAATATGGTTCAACTTTAGCTCAAAAAAAGGGGAGTGTTACATTATCTCCCCCTTGGAATTATTCGTCCTCGAATGATGGGTAAGAACTTGTTAAAGCTATAGAAGTATGGAATAAAGAACATAACCTCACATTGGAAATTTTCCTCAAAAAAATATGCAAAGACATCAAAAGAGCTTCATGATAACCCCTAGTGAATCATGTAAGCACGAAGCGTGAGATAATA
The DNA here is from genome assembly GCF_002878395.1 of Capsicum annuum. Classification (NCBI taxonomy): domain Eukaryota; kingdom Viridiplantae; phylum Streptophyta; class Magnoliopsida; order Solanales; family Solanaceae; genus Capsicum; species Capsicum annuum. The sequence continues at coordinate 49,972,713 of NC_061114.1, forward strand.
AAAATTGACATGGAGATGACCTTGCACATGAGTTCTAGGGATCATGATCATCACAACATAAGGCATGAGTTTATTTAGTGATTATAGGTCCTGATTTACATTGATTATCGACATAAAAAAAGGTTTCTCAAAAGATAGAAATAGAAACATTCTCTACCTTACAAGATACAAGAAATAGACCTTAAACTTAGAGACATTACTCGTCTATTCCCCAAAAAATAAATAACATACTTCATCATTTACAACTTAAAATTCTCCCATAACACACCTAACCAAAAGAGTTTGAGTCCCACCGTGTAGTACTTCTATGTTGATGCCTAACCCGAATTTAAAAGAGTCTAACTTAAGCTACGGAACACTGTACTCTACATACCATTAAGAATATCACTTCACCTTATTACTATAATCCAATAACCCGAGGTCTTAATTCAAGGAGTACTAACCAGATAGCACATTGGTTTGATTTTTTTATCAATCACAACATTCAGGTCTATCTTTACTACACCCAATTTATAGATCTCCCCATTAAAAACCAGCAACTTTACTCACTCTTACAAAGATTTTCATCACATATCCACTTACTAATTATTTCATATAATGTAAGCTCATCTCCCTCCCCCCTCTTCATCTATAACCTTAGCTCAAGGTAGTCACCCTAAATTTAAAATAATACAAAAAAATCCACTTTCTTATCTAAAACAGTACTATGCTTCCATAACCACTAACATACTAACATAAGGAGATTCATTGATGGACTAGAGAACAGGCATCAAGAATGGAAGTACCACTATTCAATTATCATCTATATTTGTTGATTTACTCAAGATGGGACAAGAGATGCTAGATATCATGCAATACATATGAAGTACTTCATATATCAAAGCTGCAAATCGTAGATAGAGAGTTGTTTGGATGTAAACATACACAAAATGAGTTCTTAGGACTGGGAACAGTGAGAAACATGTGAGCATATATCATGATCTGTATATCATAAAGAGGGAATTCATACAGTCAACGACTGAGACAAGGATTGCCACTTGAAGAAATTGATCCTCATTTAACGAACTAGAATTGGCAATAAGTTTGCATAAACTTTATCACTCTGGCTAATCATGACATAAAATAAATTGGTAATATATAAAAAGCATAGTTCGTTAGAACTAATCATTATAGAGACATGGATCTGTGGGTCATGAGCATCATAATATAGAACTTGAATACTTGGAATATTGGATTATTGAGGGACATTACTGCTTCTAGATTGGAGGTTGGAACATGGACATAAGTGCACAGTGAACTTAAACCTTAGGTATAGGTATGATTTGAATACATAAGACATTGGTAGAATGTCCTTTTAAATTGAAGTGGGAAGAGTTTACTATAATTGGAATAGATTTATCATGACCCTTCCCTGAAACTTGCCACCTGAGAAAATTTGAAAACTACCTTAATTCATCATCTCCCCTTAGATCAAAGTCATAATCCTAGAATTGATAAAATATCCTCTTATTAAATCTATAGCCACAACTCTCAACACAAAAGGGGTCTCATCATACACATAAACTCTAAACTCCCCCTGATAAACTATACTCTGAAGGCATTGGTTTTTGGGAATGCTACTCTTAACTTTCACTAGCCTCTATAGCCATCACCCTACAACTCACATTCTCATGAGCATACACATCCACACTTCTTATCAGATAAAAATCCATTCTCCACTATATAATATATTCACACTAAACCTCTAGTCGTATACCCTTACAACTTAACAAAGTTCTTAAGACTATACTAAGAGCTAAGAAAAACATATAGTAGCTCTCTAGGATTCTCCATACTAAAAAATTTAAGAACATGAACAAAGTAAACATGGCACTTATACACATAAAACCTTATCTAACCACATGCTAAGTGAGGTTCGACTTATTCTTATACACCTAACACTCTTATCCACTTAATGACTCAGCCACAATTAATCATTTTAAAACTAGTAATAATGTGTATATATACCATAATTATTCACTTTTTTTCCACGATTTGACAACCTAGGCTATTTCATACATAACATCAAGCCTACTAATTTTGTAACACCCCACATTTTAGGATAGACTTTGAACCGTTATTCCTATACGTATAAACTCTAATACTATGATTTTTATTTGAATACATGTTTCATGATCATTATCCTAGTGTTAAGAATGATTTTTAGGTGAAAAATATTCATGGTAATCACTTAGAGCAAAGTTGAGCTAAGACTTTGATTCGGCCAAATCTTTTTATTTGATTCTACAAGGTACTACTTTGAACGTATATAACTTTTGATATATGTAGAATTTTTCAGATCAAGAACCAACAAATGATAGATAATTGAGTTAGCTTCCAAACTATACCAATTTTTCCTTAATCCGATACCCAAGAAAAAAGTTATGGCCATGCAAAGGTTGTGCGACGCATGACAATAGCAAAAGGCCACTGGAAAGGATGTGCAATGGACATGAGTCACCCACTTGGGTTTTTATGATAGCCATTCCTCTCCCACCTTGGCTTGGATGATTGTTGTGCGTCATATGGTGATTGTATAGTGCCAAAAGTTCTCTGTTTTGACATAAATCAAGGGCGTTGAAGTCTTTTCACACTCCTAAACCATCCCTAATCACTCCTAATCAATATAAGGGATCTTTAAACACATAAATTACACTCCCTTAACACCAAGCATTCAATTCACAATTCAAAAACTCTCCTCCTCTCCCAAGAACAATATCCAAGCCCATTTCTTAAGAAATCAAGAATTCAAGCTTCCAAGTTCAAGAAACCCTCAAGAAATCTTCAAGAAACCATCTATTGAGGTATGTGGATGTTCATCAATTGGTAATTTCACCATTGAATCCAAAAACCCTCTTTTGAGTAAAGTATGAGATTTTTCTCTATTGTGAAGTTTATTATGTTCAAGATTAGTTAAATTCATGTTCTTTCTCAGTATTTTGAACTCAATTCATGTTCAAGTATGATTTCATGAAAATTTATGTTATTTTATGTTTTAAGATTCAATCTTCAATGTCATATTCGAGTAGATTTCCTATTATAATGTAAAGTTATGATCTTGGTCATATAACCATACTGTTTTCCCATGTTTAAGACATTCCATGTTCAAGTTCATGATTCTCACATATTTGATGAAATGTCTATATTTTAACTCTCTGAACCATGATTTACTACTATAGTTTTAAGCCTTAATATTATATTTTATGATCATTTAGTGCTGGCGGCTTATGAATACTCGATATCTACGTGTATTACATAATTTTGGATAATTCAAGTAATGATTTCAGTTAAACCATAAATATTACCATGTACTCAGTTCTTATGATCATGATGAGCAATGTCAATTATTATGTTCAGTTGAATTTAGTTCAGTCCAGCTTCAGTGTCAATTCAGTTGGGAGTAGGATTTAGCACCGAGTAAACCCAAGAATGGGGGTTCACTTGCCAGTAGAGGGTGTGACCTTTAGTAGCAGTCTTGAGATCCAGAACTACATAGCCATCATAGTTTTGAGATGTCTTCCTACCAGTTGAGGCTTAACACATATCTCATGAGAGCACCTGCCAGTAGAGGGTGACTCCCTAGTCCTTCGGGAGATCATCCTTGTGGATCCACATCGTTAGCCATGTGTTAGTACCCGTGGCACAATACTAACATTCTTTCAACTAGGGTTAGAGGTTGGACCCCATTTAGCTCAGATTGGGGAATCAATTACATGATACCTCCCACAGTTTCACTTAGTATTCAGTATGTCTCAGCTCAGGTTTGCTTGACCAAAGCATACAAATTTTTAGTTATTCAGTTATACAGATATTAGTCTTTCAGATTATAGATTATCTCAAAAACATGTTTATGCTTGGTCTTGCATTCTCAGTTTTACATATTTATGTTATTTTTCACGTTCAGTACCCATGCATGATCCTCAGTTCAGTTTTACATTCTATTTAGTTTTACATACAATATTTATGTTTTACCACTTCCTATATTTAGTTCTACTTATTCTACTAAATTAAAGATTTAAGTAAATAAGTGTAGTAATTCACTAGCTTATCAAATTGTGTTTGTTACTCATGCTTTAAGATACTTCATCTTTCAGCTTATTTCAATCTCTTAGTGAGTCTACTTGCACTTAACATGCATGTTTTAAGATTATGTTCCTAATAAGTTTTACTTATTGCATTCACCCCTACTTACTTAGTACATTCCAAAAGTACTAATCCACATATATATCTATGTGCTGCATTGACTCATAATGTAGGTACCAGTTGTAGCCTATACATCATAATCCGTCAGTTTACAGCTTTCAGCCAACAAGTGATTAGTTCTCTTATTTTGGGAACTCCTATCAGTAGTAGTTCATGTAATTTTATTTCATTATTCATATGTATTGAGTTGTGGTATTTGGAGGCATGCCCCAGCTATTTACAATCAGTATAGTATAGGCTTCATAGATAGTACGTCAGAGTCATGATATTGTAAATCAAGTTCTTTCTTCAGATTTATCATGTTATAAACTCATTCAGTATTACATTTAATCAGATTTTCTCATGATTATGCTTCCACTTAGTATATTATGTTTTACTTATACACATATTAAATTAGTTGCTCAATAGTATGCCAGTTCATGGGTTAGCTTAGGATAAATTATTGTTCTAAGCACCGTGTTACGACTAGGGGGTAGTCTCGGGTCATGAAAAACTTGGTATCAGAGCCCAGAGTTCAAGTGTCCTAGTTTGTCTATGAACCTGTGTCTAGTAGAGTCTAGCGAAATGGTATAAAGACGTCTGTTTTTTTCTTTGAGAGGCTACAGGGCATTTAAGAAATGTTTCACTTCATTTATATTGCAAATTTCCTGTAGAGATGTTCTCTATGATACTTATACCGATTCTCGTCTTTCTCCATTCATGTTAACTCTACATTATTTTTGAGGTAACAAAAATAGTGAAGCTTAAATTCCTTAGAGATAGAGTTTTCTTAGACAGTCCCTATAAATAGTTATGGGATTGCACATAGGCTCAAAAGTATCCCATCAGTGCTTTTAAGTTCCAAAGTTTGAAAGATTTTATTCATGTTCATAAAAATCGTGCACTAATCTAAAGTCAAATATCCCCTCAGATCCCTTCTCATAATGCGTATGATCTATAGTTAGAAGCATGAACCGAGAAATTTTGCAGTAGTAAAGTGGGGATAGTGTTTATCTGGATTTAGTAGATTATGTAACTATGTGGCTAGTTGTATGAAAGGTGAATCAGTAGGCTTGAAATAGTGTATGCAAGAATTTAAGTTTATTGATTCGAAGTTAAAATATAATGGTGTATGTATTATCTAGAGATGTACCCAAGGTGATATGGGATTGTATTTTTTCTAAGTTTTAATAGTGTGTGTTCTTAGATAGTACCCTGAGTTGTTAAGTGTGAATAAGGCTATGTAGTATATGATGTTCTTATCAGTTAACTTATGGGTTATAGGTTGATGATGTTGGGTATTTTGGTGTAATGATATTTCTCATGGTTTAGGAAAAAATATAGGTTTAGAGATGTGATATTAGCATGCTATAAAAGAACTTAGTATGGTTCATTAAGGATTTGGGGATATCCATGTTAAGAGTTAGAATCTAAGTTTGAATTGTTGATGGTTGATCTAATAGAAAGAAAATTTGAAGCTTTAGATGGTGTGAACTCATGGTATGGTGATACTCCGAAAGATTCTAAGTTAGTCAGTGTTTGAGTTATTCTATGATGACTATTGAGGCTATAGAAAGGTAAGAGTTGTATTTCAGAAAGAAGTACTAGCAGTGGACCTTACACTTTTAGGTATTTCAGGGTGAGTTTATTATTAATGTGTATTGTTATATATTGAGCTCTAGATTAAATTGATTACAGTTCAGTTTAGAGTTTATCTAAGGGATCTATAAACTTAGAATGATAGCTTTAATCTAAGGGGGAGATAATAGAACAAGTACCCAAGTTAGGCTCGTAGATTCTAGTAGTGATGCCAAAGTATTGTAGAACATCACTAGGGAAGGAAGATGCCCAACCCATTCTTATCTCAGTGCAAATTATTATATTTCGGTCATCACGACATCTACTCATGCCTTACATGTCAGCTCCATGATCATAGTTCATATTTATGTACATCATAGAGAATCATGTGCGCTTCCAATTCCTAGTATAAGGAGTTCTAGTTCACTCAGCAGTACGAATCATATTCCATGAATTTATGAACTCTGAACTCAGGTCATGAAACTCATGACTCATGTACTTATGCTTTACAGAATGTTCAGTTCCAGGTACTCATGGTACACTCTTAATGACCCGTGAAATTCAGATTATGTCATGTATATTCTTAGTTTTGATCTATGTAATTAATCCATGTCATGGATACTCTATTCCCCAGGCCTCAGTTAAGTGTCCAAGTTATGCATAGTATTCTTTCATGTCCAGATCCTTATGTTCTAACTTTTAGTAACCTCTCATTATGTAAAGATAGTGGTGATTGGTAATTGTTTAGATGGGAGAGAGTAGATGTTTCTTGTGGAGGAAAGATTGTTGTATGCTTATTTTATGTAAGGCTACAAGGTTGAAGAAAGATTGAGGCAAAGCTTTTGGTATATGTCATGATTATTTAAGTATTATAGGTGTCTCTTCTTAAGAATAGTGCAAGAAAATTATTATTGATAGAGGTTTAGAGAATAAGAAAAATGCTTTTATGGGTGTTTTCCTAGAAGTTCGTAGGTGGTTATAATCATAGGCTTGAGTGTTATGTTGGTATATAAGTGGATGGGTGCATTGTGCGTTAGTAAATTCCTAGTAAGAGGTTGAATTCATTGTTGAGGTAGTAAGAAGAATGATTCTTAAGATGAGAAGTTGTGAAAATGCATGAAGTTGTGAAAATGCATAGGGTATTGAATTCATGGTTCAGACTAGAATTATGGTGTTATGTGCAGTACTTTGTAATTTTGAGTTAGGCTTGAACACGGTGAGAGTAGGTAGTGCAACCCAGACTTTAGCTGAAGTAGTTATATGTGCCCATGAAAGTACTTAAGGAGCAAGTCTAAGCTTGAAAGTAGTGGTTGCATTGCCTAAGGCATAGCAATTCTATCCTAGCTTATGTTTCATAGTCCTATGTTCCATGTTACAGAGTTATAGCCATATTAAGAGTCCTTACTCATATATCTTATTTAGATCATGCCCAAGTTCTTTTCTCCCTATTGTTATTAGAACTTCTTAGAAAGAGTGTTGAAGAAATACTCCAGTTGAGTATAAGCTTTTAGTATAATTCAGTCCGTAAAGCCATCAATTCAGTTTAGTAGTCAGATAGACAAGTTCCTATAGCTTTTCCATCTTTCAATCTAGTCTTACTATCTTAAGTTTCTTGAGTATTGCCATTCTAATAGGTAATTTATTCACATCCATGTAAATTGTGAATTTAGTTCAGTTCATGCATCATGTTTCAGATTCAGATATTCAGTCATGACTCAGTTCATAAGTTTTTAGTGCATGATCTTAGTTTTCCAAGTATTCCATCTCAGACAGTGTAATATCCCTTGTACGTCCTTGGTCTCGTTATCTCATGATTTGTGCTTACATTGCATCATTTATCACTTCACAGTTCTATATGTATGATTGTATTATGAACATTTCAAGTGAGTTCTAAACTCTCAGCATGAATTAGCTCCTTACAGTCAATAGAGTCAAGTCAGCTCAGAAATCAGTTTCATGATAAAGTTATAATGTTTCAGCTCAGCTATAACATTAATTACCAGGCATGTCATGCGTACATCATTCCACACTCATAAAACTTCAATAAGTTCCTATCCAATAATTCCAAGGGGGAGATAATATAACACCCCACATTTTTTTTAGCTAGACTTTGAACCATCATTCCTACACGTATAAACTCTAATACCATGATTTTGTATTTGAATACATGTGTCATTATAATTATCCTAGTGTTAAGAATGCTTTTGAGGTGAAAAATATTCATGGGAATCACTTAGAGCAAGTTGAGCTAAGGGCCTTTGATTCGGCGAAATCTTTGTATTCAATTCTACAAGGGCCTACTTTGAATGTGTATAACTTTTGATATTTGTGGAATTTTTTAGCTCAAGACCCACCAAATGATAGATATTAGAGTTATATTTCCAATTGTACCAATTTTTCCTTAACCCGATACCCGAGCAAAAAGTTATGGTCATGTAAAGATCATGCATTGCATGACAATCGTAAAAAGCCACTGGAAAAGGTGTGTGATGTCCATGTGTTGCCCACTTAGAGCTATGAGATAGCCATGCCTCACCCACCTTGGCTTGGACGATTGCTGTGCATCGCATGGTGATTGTATAGTGCCAAAAGTGCCCCGTCTTACTTAAATCAAGGGCGTTGAAATCTCTTTACACCCCTAAACCATCCCTAATCACTCCTAATCGATATAAGAGGTCTTTAAACATGTAAATTCCACTCCCTTAACCCCAAGCATTCAAGTCATGATTCAAAAACCCTCTTTATCTTCCAAGAACAAAATCCAATCCCCTTTCTCAAGAAATTAAGAATTCAAGCTTCCAAGTTCAAGAAACCCTCAAGAAATATTCAAGAAACCATCTATTGAGGTATGTGGATGTTCATCAATGGGTCCTTTCACCATTGAGCCCAAAAACCCCTTTTTGAGTAAAGTATGAGTTTTTTCTCTATTATGAAGTTTATTATGTTCAAGATGAGTTAAATTCATGTTCTTCCTTAGTATTTCGAACTCAATTCATGTTTAAGTATGATTCCATGAAAAGTTAGGTTATCTCATGTTTTAAGATTCTATCTCCCATGTCATATTCAAGTAGATTTCATGTTATTATGTCAAGTTATGATCTTGGTCACATAACTATGTGGTTTTCCCATGTTCAAGTTCATGATTCTTACATGCTTGATGAAATGTCTATATTTTGAATCTCTGAATCATGATTTCATACTACAATTTTAATCCTTAATATTGTTTTTTATTAACATTCAGTGCCGGCGGGTTATGAACACCCAATACCTGCGTGTTTTACATGATTTTGGATCTTTCAAGTAGTGATTTCAGCTAAACCATGAATATTACCATTTACTCAGTTGTTATGTTCAGTTCAATTTAGTTCAGTTCAACACCAGTGTTAGTTCAGTTGGGAGTAGGATTTAGCACTGAGCGAATCCAGTGATGGGAGCTCACTTGCCAGTAAAGGGTGTGATCTTTAGTAGCAGTTCCTGAGTTCCAGAACTACGTAGCCAACGTTGGTTTAAGAATTTTTCCTACAATTTAAGGGTTGACGTATATCTCATGAGAGCACCTGCCAGTAGAGGGTGACTCCCTAGTCCTTCGGGACATCAACCTTATGGATCCACATCGTCATCCATGTGTTAGTACTCGTGGAATGGTACTAACAGCCTTCCAACTGGGGTTACAGGTTGGACCCTGATTAGTTCAGATTGGGGCATGTCGGTTACATGATACCTCTCACAATTTCAATCAGTCTCAGCTCAGTTTGCTTGATCAAAGCATACAGATTTATAGTTATTCTGTTACATAGATTTTAGTCTTTCAGATTACAGATATCTCATAAATATATTTATGCTTGGTATTGCATTCTCAGTTTTTCATGTTCATGTTTATTTTCACGTTCAGAAACTATGAATGATCCTCAGTTCAGTTTTACAGTCTATTTAGTTTTACATATAGTATTCACGTTTTACCACTTCCCATCTTTAGTTCTACTTATTCTACAAAAGTAAAAGTTTAAGTAACTAAGTGTAGTGATTCACCAACTTATCACATTATGTTTGTTACTCATGCTTTAAGATACTTAAGCTTTCAACTTATTTCAGTCTCTTAGTGAGTCTACTTGCACTTTCCATGCATGTTTTAAGATTATGTTCCTAATCAATGTTACTTATTGCATTCACCCCTACTTACTCAGTACATTCCAGAAGTACTGATCAACATATATGTCTATGTGCTATGTTGTCTCATAATGTTGGTACCAGTTGTAACCTATACGTCATAATCAAATAGTTTACAGCTTCCAGCCAGCAGGTGATGAGTTCTCTTGTTTTGGAGACTCCAGTCAGTAGTAGTTCATGTACTTTTCTTTGATTATTCATATGTAATGAGTTATGGTAGTTGGAGGCATGTCCTTGCTATTTACAGTCAGTATAATAGAGGCTTCATAGATAGTTAGTCGAAGTCTTTATGTTGTGAATCAAGTTCTTTCTTCAGATGTATCATGTTGTAAACTCATTCAGTATTACATTCAATCAGATTTTCTCATGATTATGCTTCCACTCAGCACATTATGTTTGTTATATACATATTATATCAGTTGCTCAACAGTATGCCAGTTCATGGGTTAGCTTGTGATCGCTTATTGTTGGAAGTACCGTGTTACGACAAGGGGGTAGTCTCGGGTCGTGACAAATCCATTCCTAAAAAACATGCATCATTAGTCATAAGCTACTATTCTTACCACCACAATCCACATCTAAAGTTCAAACCTATTGTCTAACTCCAATAATAGACCACTGATGAATCATGCCACATATTATACTAGTCCATCAAATGGGGAAAATTATCCCAAATTCTTCATTTCACCTAACTGCAGCCCATAAGTTCAGTGTATCCACATCATTACTACCACATCTTAAAATCTACCACACATCTTCTCACAAGCGATACTAGTTTACAACTACTAAAGAAAAGAAAATCAAGGAGGTAAAGTTACATTATGAGGGTATTCGATCTTAATCTTATAATATAACCCATTATGATCTTATCAATATATTATACTTTCTCACATTAAATCTACTTACCCATGCATACATTTCCACTATCTTTAAATTCCATATACACTAATAAGTCTCTACCCATAACTTATTGACTAACCTATCCCTTTCCATTTACAACCTATAAATGATTTCTACAACCACCATAACTATTCATTCTGAGCTCCTTCCCTATTTAAATAAATAATAATCATAGCTAATAACTCCTTCCACGGGCTACCACATGGTTTGCTAAGCTTTCTACAATATTAGCCAATCATCCATGAAAGGGCACACCACTCTCTTCTTAAAGGTCACACAACTACATCTACCTTCTTCACTCAAGAGTTACCCTCACTTCTAACTTCTATGCTTATGGCTTCATAGCACCAACTTTGGAACTATCTTACTACTCATAGGTTATGACACCTTATCACATACTACTACTCAAGAGGAAATACTGTTCCAACATTCTGACATATATCATTACCCTTAAGCATGACATCTACAACAAGGATTTTGAAAGAGATTGAATACACTTCATACCTCAGGCTCAAATGCATAATTGATATAGATAGGGGTATAAGCTTAAATCAACACACTTTGAAGCACTAAAATAACCCCGCAAGTCCTTGTGAAATTTTATAACTTTTTATGACTCAATTAGAAAGGACCACATCATTTAGACTCTAAGCTTTTGTACTTGAATTGCCTCGACAATGAGATATAGCTAATAAAATCAGCGTAAAGAAAGAATTTGAATAAATTCCATATGGACAACACAATGGCACGATCTAGAGTATGAAAGAATGGGAAACATCTCTTAAATGCCTTATAGCTTTCTTTTTATAAGTGTGGCGCGCTACACACCCATAAAAAGGACTCTACTAAACACGACTCCATAGACACCTTGGGGACCATAAACCATGCTTTTATACCAAGCATGTCTAGACTCGAGCTGAGGCCCTAGACATGACGGGCATCCCAAACCACGAAGGCCTGAGAGACCCCTTAGTATACTATCATACGCATAATCCATATATAAATCAAAGTGCTGAAGATATAATAATATTCAAAGGATACTTATAAACCAAAATGTGTCAATGAAATTATGACAATACAATATTCAAATTCCGCCTACGAAGCCTCTAATGAAAACTAACTATCTAGATCGAGACAAAACCCCCGACTATGCAATATACTGAAAGACTCGACATATGAGTAAATGCCTTTTGAAAGATGGATGGCTCACCAATTCTGTCATATACCAAGTGTCAATACTTGGAGAATATTGGTATGTAGAACTAACCCAAAAATAACATATAAGTTGTATAACATAATTGAGAGCATCTTGAAAATAATTTAGCATAATATATATATATATATATAGATATAAACATGGGCATAATTTAAAAAGCTTCAATTCATTCTTATAAAACATAGACTCAACTCTTATCTTTTGTTCTGAGCTAGATGGTACACCCTAAAAATCTATAGTCCATGAGCTATATGAAATCCGCCCTTGACTCAACAACCAAGACCCCCATTCAAGTTTGCTGCAAGGGCTCGAGTTCTGATCTCTACTATGCCAAAAGGCCATAGCCAACGTACAATCCCCTATTTCAGGGCTAAATAAAACCCGTGTCGGCAAAATAAGGTTTTGGGCAATGAGTTATCTGAACTAGTGCCTTCTTCGGGTAACAATCTAACTCTATTTAAGCCCAAATTAAGCCTCTTAAAAACATACTTCATGCTTATAATCAATTCTTTTCTTATTCTATTAAGGGCATATCACAACAGGTTATCGTCATACCCAGACTTGCAAGTCATTCATATCATGCCATATCATATCCATAGCCCTTCTTACTTTAAAGCATATTAATAAGCACCTAAAGAATTCATAATGTTAGAGTTTTTATTTCAAAAGCGTATGAAACTTATACAAACACACTCTCTTTTCAAGACTTTAACACATGGTGGTCAATTCTTTCATTAATCACATACAGTTTCTTTATTAAGAAATCATAGCATTTAGAATAGAAATCACCTCTTTGAAAAACACGTGAAAAAATAATGTATAATAATCAAGAGGAATTTAAAACTCAAGAATTAGCATCAATCATAAAACAACCCCAATATTAGACACACATAAATCTCATGATTAAAAAGAGGACTTACAATTCATGCTCTCAAACTCATTTCACAATTCGTAACATGTTAAGACAATAAATTTCATCATGGGGAAGGAAATTTCACTAATCATGCTCATAAATCACTTTTCAATACTCATATCATGTATTCATATGATTATAAATCAAGATAATGGAAAAACACCATGAAAAATACATACTTTCATTAAATTGGGTTCATAATGCATGCTCTTTAAACAATTTTCTAAAACTTATTACATATAAATAATTATATATCTTTAAAACTTGATAAAATGGTAAACTTACGCCCATGATATTTAGGATAGTCCTATAGATCTTTTAATGGAGAAAAATCGAAGAGAACATAGAGATATTTTCCCTTGGAGATCAAAATCCTCAAACCTAGGTGGTTTCTCCTCTCTTGCTTATGGGAAGATGATTTGGGGATTTTGATAAGTTAAATAACGTGTGTCAAGACCTAAATTTTATCCAAATATGATTAGGAACGATTATAGGATGATAAAAGATCTTATTGCCCTTAAAATAACTCAAAACGGAATACCTTTTAATGTTTGAGGCTGTGTGCTTTGGCAATTTCTCCGCGATGAAGGGCCAATGCGGACCCTGGACAAGGTCCCACTCAAACACTCATAACTATTGCCTCTGAACTTGGATTGATGAATAGTCAGTGGAATTAGAAATAAGACTCAAAGAGATTTACTTTTATATATTATGGTCCACATAAATCCTCATATTCTAGGAGTAATGGTCGCTGGAAGTTGACCCAAGAAAAATCATCGACTAAAACTCAACCAGTAAGAAATTGCTCAACATAACTTTGAGCTAGGAGACTTATATGATGTATACTCATCTTTAAAGATGTTCTCACACTAAAACATTGTTATTAACAATTATTTCCAACAAGAATCCTTTGGATTTGGGTCTATATATATCGGAAAGACAGTTAAAATTTAGCTCAAAATAAATCAGGGTCTATTTACATTTTTTGTATTGTGTATTTCTTATACCTTTGTATTTTAAATCTCATTTATTATATTGATTCATCATGTATTACCATGATAAATTTTTAACCAATATTTGTATCTCTTTTTTCAGGGTTTGAAATTCATTGTAAAAAGTTGTAAAAGGAAAATAACACCAAGAAAAAAAACAGAAAAGCTAAAAAAGAATGAATTTGAAAGTTGAATATGGAGAAGAATATTTCAAAAAATTGCATTATTAACTAAATGTGCTTTTTTTGGGTTATTAGACGTTAATTAGAAGATCTTCAGAGTAAATTACTCCTTAAATGAGTTAATTACCATTACTTCTTATAATTATAGCGAATTAGTTGTTTCTTACCATTATTGAAGCAATCTCCTTAGTTTTTTAATTGCTGAACTTTCCTATCAAAGATTGCAATCGGGATTTCCTCGTAAGACAATGAATCTTTAACACCGATATCCTTAATGGGGACCACTAAGAAACGATCACCCACAAACTTTTTGAGCATAGACACATGAAAATAGGGTGAAATGATGCCAAACTCACTGGTAAGTCCAATCTATAAGCAACAGTCCCAACCTTCCTTAGGATCTGATATGTACCAATGTAATGGGACTGAGCTTCCCCCTTCACCAAAACCTCATAACTCTTTTCATAGGAGAAACCTTTAAAAACCCCCAATCACCAACCTCAAACGCTAGTTCTCTTCGCCTCATATCTGCATAGGACTTTTGGCGACTTTGAGTGGTCTTAAGACTTTCTAAAATCACCTTCACTTTCTCCATCACTAGATGTACCAAGTCAGGACCAGACAATCTCATCTCACCTACCTTATACAATCTAATCGACGATCTACATCTCCTACCATAAAGGGCCTAAAAAAGAGCTATATGAATATTGCAATGATAGATATTATTATATGTGAATTCAATAAGCGGCAAATGATCCACCCAACTTTCCTTGAAGTCAATTATGAAAGCCCTTAGCATATCCTCTTAATTTTGAATGGTACGCTCTGCTTGCCCATCTCACTGAGGGTAGAAAGTAGTACTAAGGTTCACCTGCATACCTAACCCCTTCTGAAAGAACTGTAAAAAATGACAAGAAAACTGTGTACCTCGGTAAAAAATAATGGATATTGGGGCCCCATGAACAACTTTACATAATCCTTTCCTGGTTAATTAGTCCTCACAAATAAGAAGTGAGCAGACTTGGTCATTCTATCCATAATGACCCAAATAGAATTATATTGATTCCAATATCACGAAAGACTGATTATGAAATCCATATTAATCATTTCCCACTTCCACATGGGTAGAGCTATCTTTTAAGAGGTGAAACTTGGCCTCAAATGGTCAACCTTAAGTTATTGACAAACTATACACTTGGCAACAAAATTTGCCATATCTCTCTTCATATTATTTCACTAATATATTTATTTCAAGTCATGATACATCATTGTCAAAATCGGATGAATCGTATATATAGACACATGAGCTTCAATCAAAATCCTCTATCGTGGTCCATCTATATCAGGACCACATAATCTCCCTTAATATCTTATAATTCCATCTCCCCTAATTTTGAAAGCCATAACTTTCTGCTGACCAACATCTTTTTTGATTTGCATAAATATGGAACCTAGGACCTATTTCTACTTAACTTCAGCCCCAAGGGATGACTTAATCATTCCCCTATATTCAGAGTCTAAAAGAAGAACTACCCAGTTGGATAATCGGTGAATATCCCTTACCGAACCCCTCTTCTCCTCCTCAACCTGAGACAAACTACCCATGGATAACCTGCAAAGAGCATCAACAATAACATAAGCTTTACCTGGATAGTAGTGCAGTCTCATGTCGTAATCCTTAAGAAGTTTGAGCCACCCCTTTTGCCTCAGGTTTAATTCTTTTTGAGTGAATACATATTGAAAACTCTGATGGTCCAAGTAAATATCCACATTCACCCCATACAAGTTGTGAAGCCAAATTTTTAATGCAAACACCACATCTCGCTAAATCTAAATCATGAGTTGGGTAATTTCTCTCATACACCATAAGCTGTCTAGAAGCACAAGCCACAACCTTCCCATGCTACTTTAACACACACCCAAGTCCCACATGGGATGCATCACAATACACCACAAACCCTTCAATACTATCGGGGAGGGTCAAAATAAGAGCAGATATTAATTGATCATTCAATTTCACAAAACTATCCTCATACGCGTCAAACTATAGAAACATTAGCTTCTTCTGAGTTAATCTCATAAACGGTGCAGCAATGGATGAAAAACTCTTCATAAATCTTCTATAATACCTATCATATCCTAGAAGCTCCTAATGTTGATTAGAGTCATGGTCTAGGCCATTTCTTTACCACATCAATATTTTGAGGATCCACTTTAATCGCTTCATTAGAGACATGCCCAAGAAAAGTTACAACACTTAACCAAAATTCATATTTATGCAATTTCACATACAACTTTTTATCCTTAAGAGTCTGTAATACAATTCGAAGGTGATTTGCATTATCCTCCTCACTTTTGGGGTACACCAAGATGTCATCAATAAAAACGATGACGAACAAGTTTAGAAACTATCTAAACACTCAATTCATGAGGACTATGAAAACAATTGGAGCATTAGTTAACTCAAACAACACAACCAAGAATTCATAGTGACCATAGAGGTTCAGAATATAGTCTTGGGAATACCAACTTCCCAAATCTTTAGCTGATGGTTACTAAAAATAAAGTTCTATTTTAAAGAAGCACCTAGCTCACTAAAACTGATAAAAAAGGTCGTTAATCCTAGGAAGGGGATAGTAAGTTTTTACAGTGACCTTATTCAGCTGATGGTAGTCTATACATATTCGGAGGGACCCATATTTATTTTGCATAAAAAGTATAGGAGCACCCTAAGGAGAAATATTGGGATAGATAAAACCCTTATCAAGGAGATCTTTTAATTGCTTTTTTAGTTCTTTTAGCTCTATCGAAGCCATCCTATGTATAGGAATAAAAATGGGATGGGTATCTAGTAAAAGATCAATCCCAAAGTCTATTTATCTATATGGAGGGATCCCAGAAAGATCATAAGGAAAAACATCAGGAAAATCATTAACTATAGGAATAGACTACGAAGAGGGACTTTCAAAGTTATAAGTTTTCACCCAAACTAAATGATACAAACACCCTATTGATATCACTTTTTGAGATCTAAGATAAGAAATAAAATTTCCTTTTGGTACTAAGGAACTTTTCTCTCATTCAATCACCAGTTTATTAGGGAAATAAAAGGTGGCCCTTCGGGCTCTACAATCCAAAGAAGCATAGCATGAATAAAGCCAGACCATCTTTAAGATTATATCAAAATCCACCATATCAAGCTCTATTAAGTCTACCAATATTTACCTATGAAAGATAGACACACCACAACCCCTATAGACTTTTCTATCAATAATAAACTCACCCACCGGGGTAGAAACTGAGAAGAGGTTGAAAATATTTTTGGGACCAAAACCAAAGTGTATAGCCACATAACGAGTCATATAGAATAAGGAAGAACAGGGATCAAGCAAGCAATAAACATCACGGGAGAAAAGTTATAACATAATAGTGACAACATCTGGGGATGCCTCAGATTCCTGATAAGCTAAAAGTGCATATAAGTGATTTTGGCCATTCCCAATCCCCAAAGCAGCACCCTTAGTTGTAAAAGCTGAGGAAGTGGCAACCAAAATCTTATTAGCTCCAAATACAACCCTAGCTGAGGGGCAAGCTTGTTTTATATGACCGGGATGGACACATCTAAAACACAAGTTATTTTCTTTATGACAATATCCATGGTTACTTATTGCTCCTACTCTACATACCTTGTCTTACTGATTTATCTTTTCTCTATTTCTACCTTCTTCCCTTTCTCATCTTCTACCTACTGTATATAAACCACTAGCCTCGATATGTCTATGTCACTATTTAGCATAGTAGCCTTACATTCTAGCACCAAATTACGGGAAAGATTCAAAGCAAACTTTTTCATCCTAGACCTCATATTAGTCACAAGCTCAGGGGCAAACGGAATAGTTGGGTGAACTTTAATTCATACTCATTAATATTCATCATACCCTACTTCAGATTTACAAACTCCTCAGCCTTAAACTCTATAAACTCCTGAGGAAAAAAGTGTTCAAGAAAATTATAACGCCGTGACTTTCTACAACCGAAATGC
The DNA here is from genome assembly GCF_002878395.1 of Capsicum annuum. NCBI lineage: Eukaryota > Viridiplantae > Streptophyta > Magnoliopsida > Solanales > Solanaceae > Capsicum > Capsicum annuum. The sequence continues at coordinate 49,990,924 of NC_061114.1, forward strand.
CATACGGTGCTCATGATCCCGAAGGACCACAAGCTAACCCTCTACTGATATATATACCTGAGAACTTTATAATATAATATAATAAATGTGGAAAACTGGTAAAAATTTACCATAAGGTTCAAAACATCTAAAATACACAAATCTAAAAAATGAATACTTATACATCTGTCTGAAAAGCATCTAACTATCAGAAATCTAGAGTTGATGGGACATGTCCCCAAATTACTCTATTTACTAAAAGAAACTGAAGCTAATATAATAATGAAATAAAGATCATCCTCTAAAGAAAAGGACTCATTGCTGGGTTTACTACAACTGACTGAAACTGAACTGCTATAGATGCTCTGGATCTTGTGCACCTAAACCTATGACATTAAACATCACAGCACAAGAAACAGGTATGCGATCAGTACTTGGTAATGTACTGGCATACTAGAAGAGGTAAGGCTAAATGCAAGGGCTATATGCATGATCAATCTAACTAAATGATATGCAAGAGCTGGATTAGCATACATAGAGAATCGAAAACTATTGAATATACTGTTCATACTGTGACTGAGCATACTGGGACTGAATCTAATAACTGATACTGAATATACAGTCAATCTGAGATTTCTGAACATACAGAGATTCTAAGTATATGAAGCTACTGAAACTAAAGTCTGAGTTTACTGATGCTAACTAACTATATCAGAGATCAGGCCTATCTAGTGGGTGATCTCTGAGCATACTAATAAGAACAATGATTGAAGAAATTTGAGATCAAGCTGATCTAGTGGGTGATCTCTGAATCTGCTGATAGTGATAATGATTAACTGAGATTGAGATCAATCCTATCTAACGAGTGATCTTTAGATCTGTTGGTACTGATATTCACTTACTATATTTAAGACCAGGTCTATTTAGTAGGTGGTCTATGAATCTGTGGAACTATCTAAGTTCCTTACTGAGCTGAGTGACTGTATCTGACAGTCCTGAATTTTTGAATTTCTATTCTAAAGATTGAGACTGAAATTGTGGCTGTAACTGTGGGAGTTCTCACTTAACCAACATGCCCTAAATATGATATTGTGGGGTCCAACCTGTAACACCAGCTGGAAGGGTGTCAATACCGTGTCACGGGTAAAGACCTCTGCTATGGTCAAGGCTCTCTAATGGGTCACCCAGAATAGGAAGTCAAGCCTAAGGAAGTATGATAGTTAAGCCTTAATCTAACGGCGCTGGCTATGTAGTTCTGGAGTTTAGTGACTGTTACTAACGACTCTGCTTCTCTAACGGGGAAGCTATCATCTCTGCACTTGCTTCATACTAGTTCCTACTCCTAACTGAAGGACTCTGAACTAATTCTTAACTGAACTTAGACTGAGCTAAATCTATTACTGTTTATATTTCTTTACTGATTTGATTGAGTTCACTTGGTTCTATTATCTGACGGAATACTTATGAATTTTACTTTCTGTCTGAATGTGATCGAGTCCTGTGACTTACTAAGCTTTACTGAAATCTGAACTGAGTACTGAGCTTGATTATACTGAATACTGTGACAAGATAGAACTAGTACTGAGATTATTGAATTTCCTTAATTTTCTGTCACTGACTGAATTCTACAGATCATAGCATGACTGAGATTATCTTGAGACTGACTTGGCTCTAGACAAGCAACTTAATTTTTTGGTATAAATACCCCCAGGACTCGATAGCATAAATAAATAAGATAGGACCACACTTGAATATCATGACAATGGAATTTCATACACAACACAATCCATACGATATCTCTTCAATCACTTGAATGTGATAAACATGTAAATTTATAGGGTATGCATACTAATATCTCATAGTTGTTCAATATGGAATACCCATGATTAAGAATGCATGCAACTTATCATAATACATTCACTAAGGCATTTCAACAAACGCTTGGCATGCACTAGTTATCACATAATTGGGGATTTCATGCTTAACATACTAAAAAGGCACTATTCTCTTTACTTAAGCATTCTATAAAACATATGGGGAGCATGATTTAGTTATACCATAGATTCTATACTTAACTATCATGAATACATCAATACATGCAACTTGAAGGGATTTTTATCATGAACATCACATAGTAGGATCAAAGCTTGGATCTTTGAAATCAAGTCATGAATTAAAACGCATCAACAACATGAACTTTAATTTCTATTTACAAAAATCATGACAATCTCATAAATATCTAATCTTGAATTTAGAAAAGGATTCTTGAATTTTTTTGGGTGAAAGGAACCCAATAATCAACATCAAACATACCTTAAAGGCTTGAATCTTGAAAGAGAAAGTCTTTTCTTGAAGGTTCTTGAATTGGGAATGATAATTTCTTAGTTTCCTTGAAGGAGAGCTTGAATCTTGTTTTTGGGAGATGATCTTGAGAGGAAACCCTAATTTTCTTATTCTTGAGAGTGGAGAGGATTTAAGGGTTTCTAAAACTGATTTATGATAGGTATGTACGTGGTTTGTATGATTTAAGTCATGTAACGTGAAGGAAAAGTCTAAAATATCCCTACAAAAATACTTTTCAGTTGCTGAAATTATCGGCTGATGACCAAGGCTGATAAGCCATCAGATCTGTGATAGCCCGTCAGCTCAAGTCGTCACCTAGGAGCTGAAATTGATGGGTTGCTATATAAGCTTGAATACATGGTTGATAAGTGATCAGAAATGTGATAATCCATCAGACAAGTCATCAGAAAAGTGATAAGCTGTCAGATAGGTCGTCACTCACTTTTCAGGCTGACATGTTGTAGTAAAATGTGTATGACATTTTGTTCCGATATTGGATTTTGGAAAAATTGGTATATTTGGAAAGATAATTCAATTATCTATCTGTTGGTGTGTCATGAAATCAAAAATTCATAGTATAACGAGAGATATGCTCATTTTAAATTGACTATGGCAATATCCTTCCCAAGAATTCAATCGGTACGGAATGTTTTGAGTCATCTAATAGCTAGGACTTATTTGAGGCCTTAATACACATAAACCTTGATAATAAAACTACCAAATCACTAGAATTTATTTCTCATGAGCTTGAAGCATGGTTCTACTATCGATTGGAAATCTCGAGGTGTTACAATATATCCCCCTTAGGAACATTCGTTCTCGAATGTCGCTTATTAGGCTAAGAGTACTGACCGGCTGAACTTAATTGAGGGACGATAACATCTAAAACATGACTATGCAACTGGAACTACTGATATTCTGAGTTCTTATTCTGAACATGCATATCTGATGCATGGGATACACGACAAAAACTATTGATAAGTTGAATTCTCATAATGAACATGCATATCTGATGCATGGATACTTGAATGAATTGCTCTTATGCACGCATGACTGAATACACTGATGAACTAAACTTTTTTACTGAACATACATATCTAATGCATGAATATTTGAATGAATAACTTTTGAAAGCATGACTGACTATGCAATGATAACTGATGCAAAGCTTGAATTGAGAATTTGAGCATAAAACTAAATGGGTTTTAGAAATTTAAAACATCGAGGAGTTATAGGGTATCTCCCCTTTGGGACACTATATCCCTTTAAGAACACTTACTACACTGAAGTACTTGAGAAAACTGAGGCGATGCACAAGGCACTTATGAAATGGTTCATAACTGAATGTATGGCATTTGAATCTAATGGATGACGCATGAACTGAGCTATACTCGAAACTACTAGAATATTCTATCTTGGAATAGTTACATGCCTGAGATTTTTGATAGCATGATTAGAAGAAAAGATAAGAAAAAAAACTATACAAATCTGACTGTCTGACTGCTAAACTGATTTTCTGGTTCTACTGACTAACTCATGCTGAAAACTTAAGCTCAAATAGGAGAAAAGGACCTAACAATACATATAATGAAGATACAAGACTCATAATGTACCCGAATTGATGTTAGGGAAACTTTCTTAATCATGGCGAGCATGAAGTGCATAAAATCTGTTCTGACGCTGACCACTATTGGTACCAAAAGTGGCACTCTGCTGATGTAATTCTCTACCCCTATGAGCTAGCACTCTACACTACCGCATCCTATGGCCTTTCTTACCATATCCAAAGCATACCTAACTATTTTCTCTACACACACCTAGGTCATTCTTTCCAAACTCTTCACAAAGCGGATAGGTACGAACATTGCTGGCACTACCCTGGGTTTTGGAGCTTGGTGCCTCATCATGATTGACATACCCGAACTTTGGTGCAGGTACACTAGCTGAGGATGGAGCTGGTACTAAAAACTTCTAGATATGCTGAGAATGGTTATCACCCCATGACTCTGCCTGATAAAAGCTGTAACTACCTGCTTTGGATATCTTATTAGATCTCTCTCTCTCTTTAGATTTATCTGCCTCAATCTGCTAAGCATGTATCGTTAACCTAGCAAGATCCATGTCTTTATTGAGTATAGAAATTCTACACTCTTTTAACACCAACCTGGATACACTAGTCACAACTTACTCATACTCGCTCTAGGGTCAGCTATCCAGTCAGGAAAATACTTAACTAACTTGTTGAACTTAAGGCAATACTCTTTTACTGTCATGGAGCCTTGTCTTAGGTTCATAAACTCTTCTACCTTAGCTTCTCTCATCTCTAGTGGGAAAAACTTATCTAAGAAGGTATCCTAAAATACTTTCCAAGTCATGGGGGATGCATTCTCCCCTCTACTCTTCTTCCACATCACTACCCAATCATAAGCAATATCCTTTAGCCTATAGGATGCTAAATCTACACTCTCCTCCTCAAAAACATGCATAATCTTGGTGATCTTCTTTACCTCCTCAAGATAAAGCTGTGGGTCCTCACCTAATATGACCCAAAGAATTTTGGCGGGTTCATTCTCATGAAATTTCTAATCCTGGATATTGCTGAATCCCCATCTTGCTGAGGTGGAGATGCATCCTGATGATTCCCTTAAATATTAGTCATCACAGCTTGGGCTAGCGCCTAAAAAGCTACTTAAAACTCTGCATGTGACACATTCTCACTCGAAGAATCTATAGGATGAGGTGGCTGGTTATCATCCCTATGCTCATTGGCTTTGTGAGGAGTCATACTCTATAAATGGAAGAAAAAGATCGGTTAGACTAAGGATTAACTTGAGCTCATGCTCACTCGCACGACATTAATACTGAAAGAAGGGAGACTGTTCCTAAAAACATCTTATAGCCTCTTGTACATAAATGTGGCACACAACACACCCATGTACAAGACTCTACAAGATGGGACTTTTAGACTTTCTAGGACTCTATTGAACCTTAGGCTCTGATTCTAAGTTTGTAACGCCCTGACATTCTATAACTGGAATGCCACACGATGCTCATGATCTCGAAGGACCACAAGCTAACCCTCTACAGATATCTATACCTGAGAACTTCATAATATAATATAATATAATATAATAAATGCAGCAAATTGGCAAAAACGTGCCATAAGGTTTAAAACATCTAAAATACATAAATCTAAAAACTGAATACTTATACATCTGTCCAAAAAACCTCTAACTGTCTAAACTCTGGAGTTGATGGACATATCCCCAACTTACTTCATCTACTAAAATAAACTAAATCTAATATAATGATGAAATAAAAATCAACCTCAAATGAAAAGGACTCACTGCTGGGTCTACTACAAATGACTGAAACAAAACTGCTATAGATGCTCTAGATCTTTGTGCCTGAACCTATAATATTAAACATCATAGTGAAAGAAACGGGTATGCGATCAGTACGTGGGAATGTACTGGTATGCTAGATGAGGTAAGGCTAAATGCAAGGGCTATATGCATGATCAATAATAACTGAATGATATGCAAGAGCTGGATTAGCATACATAGAGAATCTGTAACTACTGAAAATACTATGCATATTGTGACTGAGCATACTGGGACTAAATCTAATAACTGATACTGAATATACTATCAATCTGAGATTTCTGAACATACTGAGATTCTGAGTATCTAAAGCTATTGAAACAAAAGTTTGAGTTTACTGATGCTAACTGATTGTATCTAAGATCAGGACTATCTAGTGGGTGATCTCTGAGCATACTAATAAGAATAATGATTGAAGAAATTTGAGATCTAGCCTATCTAGTAGGTGATCTCTGAATCTACTGATAGTGATAATGATTAACTGAGATTGAGATCAGGCTTATCTAACGGGTGATCTTTGGATCTGTTGGTACTAATACTGACTTACTTTATTTTAGATTAGGCCTATCTAGCGGGTGGTCTATAAATCTATAGAACTATCTAAGTTCCTTACTGAGCTGAGTGACTATATTTGACAGTCCTAAATTTTTGAATTTCTATTCTGAAGATTGAGATTGAAACTATGGCTGTAACTGTGGGAGTTCTAACTTAGCCGACATACCCCAAATATAATCTAGTGTGGTCCAACCTATAACCCCAGCTGGAAGGGTGTCAATACCGTGTCATGGGTAAAGACCTCTGCTATGGTCAAGCCTCTCTAATGGGTCACCATGAACAGGAAGTCAAGCCTAAGGCAGTATGATAGTTAAGCCTTAATCTAACGGCACTGGCTATGTAGTTCTGGAGTTCAGTGACTGTTACTAACGACTCTGCCTCTCTAATAGGGAAGCCGTCATCCCCGCACTTGCTCGATGCTAGTTCCTACTCCCAATTGAAGGACTCTGAACTGATTCTTAATAGAACTTAGACTGAGCTAAATCTATTACTGTTCATATTTCTTTACTGATTTGGTTGATTTCACTTGGTTCCGTTATCTAATGGAATACTTATGAATTCTACTTTCTGTCTGAATGTGACTGAGTCGTGTGACTTACTAAGCTTTACTGAAATCTGAACTGAGTACTGAGCTTGATTATACTGAATACCGTGACTAGATTGAACTAGTACTTAGATTATTGAATTTCCTTAATGTTCTGTCACTGACTAAATTCTACAGATCATAGAACGACTGAGATTATCTTGAGACTGACTCGGCTCTAGAAAAGCAGCTAAATTTTTTGGTATAAATACCCCCAGGACTCGATAGCATAAATAAATAAGACAGGACCACACTTGAATATCATGACAATGGACTTTCATACACAACACAATCTATACGATATCTCGTCAATCACTTAAATGTGATAAAAATGTAAATGTATAGGGTATGAATACTAATATCTCATAGTTGTTCAATAAGGAATACCCATGGATAAGAATTCATGCAACTTATCATAATACATTCACTAAGGCATTTCAACAAATGCTTGGCATGCACTAGTTATCACATAATTGGGTATTTCATGCTTAACATACTAAAAAGGCACTATTCTCTTTACTTAAGCATTCTATCAAACATATGGGGACCATGATTTAGTTATACCATAGATTCTATACATAATTATCATGAATACATCAATATCATGCAACTTGAAGGGATTTTTATCATGAACATCACATAGTAGGATCAAAGCATGGATCTTTGAAATCAAGTCATGAATTAAAACTCACCAACAACATGAACTTCAATTTCTATTTACAAAAATCATGACAATCTCATAAATATATAATCTTGAATTTAGAAAAGGATTCTTGAATTTCTTGGGTGAAAGAAACCCAATAATCAACATCAATCATACCTTAAAGGCTTGAATCTTGAAAGAGTGTCTTTTCTTGAAGGTTCTTGAATTGGGAATGATAATTTCTTAGTTTCCTTGAAGGAGAGCTTGAATCCTGTTCTTGGGAGATGATCTTGAGTGAAAACCCTAATTTTCTTATTCATGAGAGTGGAGAGGATTTAAGGGTTTTTAAAACTGATTTATGATGTTTATGTACGTGGTTTTGATGATTTAAGTCGTGGAACGTGAAGGAAAAGTTCATAATACCCCTACAAAATCACTTTCCAATTGCTGAAATTCTCGAATGATGACCAAGGCTGATAAGCCGATAGATCTGTGATAGCCCATTAGCCTAGGTCCTCATCTAGGAGCTGAAATTGATGGGTTGCTGTCTAATCTTGACGACATGGCTGATAAGTCGTCAGAAATGTGATAAGCCGTCAGACAGGTCGTCACTCAGTTTTCAGGCTGACATTTTGTAGTAAAATGGGTATAACATTTTATTCCGATATCAGATTTGGACAAAATTGGTATTGTTGGAAAGATAATTCAATTATCTATCTGTTGGTGGGTAATGAGATAAAAAATTTGTAGTATAACGAGATATATGCTCATTTGAAGTTTAAAATGGCAATATCCTTTCCAAGAATTCAATCTGTAAGGAGTGTTTTGAGTTGTCTAATAGATAGGACGTATTTGAGACCTTAATACACATCAAAATTGATCATAAAACTACCAAATAACTAGAATTTATTTCTTATGAGCTTGAAGCATGGTTCTACTATCAGTTGGGAATCTCGGAGTATTACAAAAATCACTCGAGAATTCTTCCCACACCGTTGTCTCAACATCTTTAATCCTCAACTCTTCTCACTCCTCATACCATTAGTAATCCACCTCTTTCAGCTAATAATTTTTAAACTCTTCCTCTTCTGCATTAATATCATACATAACCCTAAAGATCTTTTCCATTTCTTTCATAAACCCTTAAGGATCCTCCTCAACCCTAGAACCCTTGAAGTTGGGGGATTCAACCTCATAAAATGACCAACCGGAGTGATCTTAGGTGAACTAGTGACCGGACCAACATAATCAAACTGATGAGACTATGAGGCCATAATCAGAGCAAGCATATGGATGGACTAACAGAACTCTGCATTCAAGATATCTCTATAAGGAGATCGATTATGAGTAGCCCCAGCCCAAGAAGGACTACTAGGGATCGGTGAAAACCCAAGTAGAGTAGTAAATTAAGGAGTACGAACCCTATACTGAGTCTGCATTCTGTAAGTAGGGTGAAATTCCTTCGCATTTGCTCAAGTTGGGAAGGAGGCTACATTTGAGTTCTCTACAACCATTAGATCTTTGTGGAGGCATGATCTGCAGTGTGCATAAGTTAGGAGTTTGAGGAAATACATAGTTACTAGACTCTCTATCATGAAATAGAATACAAGAAAGGAAAACATTTCTAAATATCTTGCCTTCTACTTATAAGTGTGAAGCACTGCACACTCATAAAAGGGACTCTACTTGACATGGCTTTGTAGACACCAGCGACCCTGAATTATGCTCTTATACCAAGATTGTTATGACCTAAACTGGGGTCTTTACTATGACAGACACCCCAAGCAAACCAAGGCATGAGATGACCCCTTTAGCCTTGCATTATAAGCATAGTGATATAAAAAATTGCGAAATCCAACTTATAGAATGAAAGCTTTTGATCTAAAATATGAAAGTCAAATCAAAATCCAAAGAATAGCAACATAGAACTATCTAACAACCTTTATCCATAAAACATCAACTAATTTGGGACATAACCCCAACTAGACCAAAATAAAATCAAAGAGTGGATATGACAAAATATCTACAAATTAAATGGCCCTCCAGAGGATTGAGGGCTCACCAGTTCTCACCAACTGCTCAATGGAGTAACGAATCACCCAATGTTATATAGGGTGACAAAAAAGACCTCCAAACCTACATAATGAAATGATGTAGCATCCTAGGATGGTTAGTACAGCGAGTACTGGCATGCAACCCAAGAAAAAAGATAAAATATATAATTTACTAAAATTAGTCATAAAACAGAATCATGATCGACAATAAACATGAAATAAGGGGTGGGGAACACAAAGACATCATTATTCAAAAATTTATTCCTGAATTATATATCTTCCATAACTCACAGACTATATGGGTCTGGTTTTCCCCAATGGAGAAGCCCCAGTCCATGTTAGCTGTATAGACCGAGGAATAGGCTAAATTTACCAACATACAATAACCTCCCAAAATATTAATTGTGTTCAACCACTCGAAGCTAGTACACAATTTCTATAAACCCCTAACATCGGCAAATGTGGTTTCCAGTGTAGGTCACAAGGACTACACCTTCTTGGTACAATTACAAAATTCCCATTAAGCCCAATTAAAATATTTTCACATACCATGAATTATGGAATTTTTCATTAATCCATTCCTAAATTGGCATCTTCATACCAATACTTTCAAGCCATCCATATAATGCCATACCATTTACATTTAACCATTTAAACTCCAAATTTACACTTTGAAAATCCAATATAGAGCATTTTGCAATTTATGATTTACAATGTTCTAAAGGATGAGTTAGACACTTTAAAATCTTAATTTAAAAATAAGTTATACAATAGATTGAGGTTTATATATTTACCATGCAAAACTGATATCCATTATTCAATTAAGATACCAAATTTCCTCTTTGTAAACCACTAGTAATTGACAACCATTATTGAAACATGGAAAATCACTAAAATAAGGGAAAATACCAATAAAAATATATGACAACCGAAATCCCTCAACCCTAACTACAAATAACCATTAAAATATAAGAATATAAAGTAAATATCAAAATTTAAATATAATTGACATAAAGGGTGTCCAACTTGCCTTTTTAATGGAATAAATTCAAGAAGAAATTGAGTTTAGAGCTCTGAGAGTTGACTCTATGAGAAGAACCTTAATTTCTCTCTCTTGAGAGTTGAGAAGAGGAAGAACGATGATAATTTTTGATAAATGATAGGTGAATATGGGATAAGTTATGTTTAAATTTTCTTAAATAGGTAAAACAGCAAAAAGCCCTTGACCCAAGTCAGATCTAGAGAAAATCTATGTTTTGTACCCCTGGATGTGGCATGCCCTTATCGCGCCATCCCAAGAGTGTGGCGTTCCCTTATCGCAGGTTGAAAAGAGAGTGGCATGCTCTTATTATGGGCCTTCACTAGTTTTGCATAAACGTTGCCTCCCCATCCATGGCATACCTTTAACATGGACCGTTACTATTTTGGGGTCCCAAAATATCCCAAAATGCGATCAAAAAATTCAAAAAACCATTCTAATGGCCCCACTACAACTCTTACCATAATTCCGCTAAAAATTACTATTAAGCCCTAAGGGGATATCAAAATAAATTCCTCAAAAACCTTGGGGTTGACATACTTAGCTCATTTTAAATGTGTTTTAGACCCTTAATATCTAAAATATTACATTTCTATTTCTAACTATCTACGAAAGGCCAAGGCTCTTTCTAATAAACTTAGTGTCACTGGTAGATCCATTTCTTCTGCTGAATATAATTTGATTATTTATTGCAACATTGGATTGGAATTTCATGGAATTACTTCTACTCTAAATCTTTGCCTAGAACTAGTTACATTCAATTAACTTCATGGACTATTAAAAGCTCATAAAACTTATTTAAATTGCCATGGAACCTATCATAAACATGATGTTCATGATATCTTGACAACAATTTGATTTCTTGGTCATCAAAGAAATAACCTATTTTTGCCCGATCCTTAATAGGGAGAGAATGCAAACCACTAGCCAATGTCACAGATGAAATCATGTGGGTAAGCTCTCTTCTTTGAGAACTTAGCTTCCCACCTGTTGTCCTTGCTAGGATATGGTAATAATTGGTGTAATTTACTTAACTGACAATCCTATTTTTCTTTCCTGCACCAAGCATATTGAATTAGACTATCACTTTGTATGGGAGAAAATTAAGTTAGGTAGGTTTTTAATTCACTCTATTTTTAGTGCTACCGAATTGCAGATATCATGATGAAGCCACTTGGACAACAAATCTTCTCTGTGTATTTCAACAAGATTTGTCTTTGTTTCACACCAACATCAGCTTGAGGGGGCTATTAAAGTAGAATTATTTCATTATTAAAAGTCTTTGTAATTTTCTTTACACTTGAAATTAGTCTCTGCCTCTTAGTAGTTATTCCCTGTATCAATCCTTTTACTTTATACAATTATATAATCTTAAATTTATGAATACATCTAATGATACAGAAGAATATATTGTCTTCTTAGTGTCCTTGTTATTCCTATTATCTCACACACCCCTGCCCTTGGCCTTTATTCCTTGTATGATTTTTTGTGAAGTTTTATCTTTTTTAAGACAAAAAGAAATGTGTGAAAACTCACACATAGTGGTAAAAGTTATCTGCACTTGATATTTATATTAAATTGAATAATTTAACTTTTGTAATTAAATATTAAAGTAAGAATACAAATTATGTAATCACAATAAAGTATTGAATGTGTGTGTATATGTGTCTATATTTTACATTTATTAATTTGATATGAGCATCGATTATGAATAAATTTTTACCTCCTCATAAGTGTGTTGATTGTACATACAATATTCTAGACAAATTGAGACTCTTTATTGTTTTGAGAAATCACAAATAAACACCCTTCTGACTTGAACAAAGCAAAACTTAAGAACCAACCATATATCAGATAATGATGAAAGCTCTCTTCAAATTTCAGTTGATTGTACATTTATAGCTGAAAGAATTAGGAGGATTGAAATATACTCTTCTCTCCAAGCTATTCCACCAATGCAGACATGTCCCCACATTTTTTCGTAAGCCCAAAAAGTTAAGCCTTTTAAAGCAAAACACCTTTGGTATGGTCCATATATTTTTCAAAAAATTATTACTAATGTCTCCTAAATTTTCTGGTCTTTAATTTTTATCTCCAAATGTTTGATTGAATTTTTATCCCCTAAAACATGTGGTCTTGAATTTTGTCCAAGCTAAATAAGTTCTAATGTTGGGTATAAGGCAGAAATTCTAGTCAATTGTGCAGATTCATTGTCTTAAAGTGTCTTGAATGTCTGTCTTACAGACATGAAGAACTTCTACCTTATGGATAATATATCTAAGTTCTAACTTTTGCATATGAGGCAAAACTTTTGGTCCATTGTGCAAGTTCATTATCTTGAAATTTCATAAGCTTCTACCTTATAGGATAGAGTTAGAATGTTTGGCTTATGTGCAAAATATATTCATGGGGCTAAAAAATAAATCCATTTTTGTAAAAATTTTTTATGGGACATAAAATAGCAAGACCAACCCATCGTAGGGCCATTTCTGAACTTCACCTAATTTTTTGTAACCATCATCCATCGTGTATCTCAAATTTTATATTCACTATCTTGACTAACATTTTATGTTGGGGTTTCTAAATTATGATATTCTTAATGAAGATTGAAGAAATCTCATTCATCCCATCATATTCCTTGATGCTTTAATTACATAAATTTTTTTCGAGTTTTGTTTTCACTTCAAATAACCAACTAGGTACCCATATAAGATTTAATTAAAATACTTAATAATTCAAAGCGAAGATTAACGCCTTTGAAAATAACAAGCACAAGGGCAGGGGGCAGCTAACTATAGATCTAACGACTTAATAGGCTCAGTAGTGAAATCCAAGAGGGGGGATTGAAAACTTTTTTTGTGTCAACTGATAAGTTGTGACAATCGACTCACATGCAAGTAGACATATAGAAAAAAACATATTAATATTAAAAGCATATACAAATAAATAAATATGTAAGAGAATAACACAGAGATTTGTCCTATTTTGGAACATCGATATGCTGCCTACTTCCGCTCTCCTTAGGTTACATGGGTTTTCTTAGAGCTTTCAAAGTAGAATTGGATTACAGATGTAATAAAAAAGTTCTGAATCTTATTTTGTTATTCAGATCTTGTGATACAACCTCAACTACTATGACCAAGTTGACTTGATCTTTCTCTTTTGTAACTATTATAAACTAAAGAGGTACAAAGCCTTATTGAGACTAAGATCGATACAAACTAAGAATTTCCTTTGAAGTTGTGTGATGTCTTTGGTCTTCAATCTTCTCTTTTATAGCCTTTAGCTGATTCAGCTTCTATGCTCTATAAGAAAAACCCAAGGGTTTTCTTCTCAAAGAAGGATTTGAATTGACTCCTTGATTGAGGAATTGCACCATATGGTACGTCCATATCTAATATATTCGTACATATGGTGTATCCTTCTTTTCTTGAACATAATCTCACAAATATAAATGTCCATATAAGATATATCTATATAGAGGGAGTGATCTTCCATCCTTTTTCCATTTTATGCAAGATGCTTTTGTGATTGATTTCCAATCACCATCCTTATACTTTGGGATTTAATAATATCTTTGATTTATGTGATTCTAAGTCCAACGCCTAATCCTTGTAGTAGGGATCGACTTTCTTGTAAGTGGGAATCAACCGAGATACTCCTCTATATATTTCTCCTGGAAGATCTTCCTTGATGTGACCATATCTTCAGTGTATCCTACATATATTTGTTTATTAGTTTGTTATTATTAAAATATACTATGTAAATATGGGGCTATATAATACCCCAAGTCTTGGGCTCTGAAATTTTTTTAGCGTTGATGATACTACCTAGACTATGAATCAGGTGACGAGTTATTATCACTCATAATAAGTCATTGGGTAAGAATCATAGCCTAACTAATGAGGTGTTCCTAGGATACTGTATTAATCATAACTTGGTCCTCACGAGTTGTATGGTGAGGTAACGAGTCATGGTGAAGGGCTCATGATGATAACTGTATGGTTGCCTTGAGTTACTGCCCATACCATGAGTTTAGGCATGACTCGTGACCATTCTCCATGAGTCATTAACTGACCTATAATGACTGGCAACAATTTTCCTACATATTTTAATAAGGGTATTTAGGTCCTTTTCTCTCATCTAGCTACTATCCCCTGACTTAAAACACCCCTAAGGGTCCTTTTTTCATTATTTACCAAATCATAAACATTATTTTCTCCTCTCAAACTTCTAAACACAAGATAAATCTAGGGTTTTAAAGGATTAATCATCCAGGATTCAATTGGTGGTTTTATCTCCAAACTTCTTAGTGTTTCAGGCATGTCTCTCCTCCCTAACTTGATTTTTATATAAAGAAATATGTTTAATCATGGATCATGCAAACTTAATTATGGTTTTGTAATTGGATTGAGGATTTTGGATTGTTTACTATTGGAATTGCTTTCCTCATGTTTTGAATATAATTTTTATATTTTCAATTATGGTTTTTGAATTGAATAGGTGCATGGTTTTGGGAATTTGAAATGGGGAACACGTGTTTCCCCAACTTATTAGATTTTGGCTAGGTAATGGTAATGTTCTCAACCCACCTTTATGAACTTTGATTTTAAATATGGAATATGCATGATTTAACTCACTTTTGGAACTATTGCATTATATTAATGGACGAACAAATTAAAATGTATTTGAAAGGCCTTGGTGGCCATGGTTTGATTTTAAAATAGAACTTAGGAGTGAATTATTTTAATTGGATTGAATGGCATAATTGGACTTATCCTGCAAACATAATTGGTACAATAATACCAATGGTAAATGCCTTAATGAATGACTTCTGGATTAATGAGTGGGATTATGTGTACATATTTTAATTTAGGCTTAAAGAGGTTGTGTAGCTCACCATGAGGTAGAGGTCCTGGGGGACCAATTCTATAAATCACGTTTTCCAGCGTGGGGCTCTTTATGACCGTGTTCATAGTTCACACACATTATATATATTATGGAATGAGTGGAGCTTTGGCATTTTTGTCCCTTCCTCAGATTTTCCTAGTTCATTTAGCTAACACGCATTAAGATCCTTTCAACTGGGGAAGCTAAACCCATATAGCCCATAGGTGCCCTTAGGATGGATAGAGCAACACAATCCAGGTTAATAATTTTAAAATCTCATGGTCCTGACCTGTACCCTACTTTGGCATTTTATATATGTATATATGACTTTGTGCATGTTGTTTTTACTAATTTTGCACATGACATTACTTTATCCCTCTACTCGAGTTATACACCGATGCTTATCCTACTGATCATCCTCGAACGTTGGATTGTTTCATGTTGTAGGGTCCTAGGATTCTTTTGTTACTTCTTTGAAGTGTTAGGTGGTGCAGTTTTTTGGTTAGTATTCTTTAAAGTGGTGAGCCTCCATCTATCGAAAGTCTGATATTTCATTACTTTTATGATGGTCTTAGTATTTCATTAGTTTTTTTCTAGATTTTTAGAATTGAAGAGTTTTACTGTCATGGTCGAAGGCATGTCCTGACCTAATTTAGTATTCTGATTTTAGAGGTTTTGTGGACAAAGAGTGGGTTGGTTATTTATTTTGGATTCCTAGAACCCTCTTATTTGTTTATATATATCATTCTTATTATTTGGTTTTGCTTTCACTATTAATTTATTGTGCACTGAATGTTAGGCTAAGGGGTGGTTTCTAGCTGATGGTGGGCTTGATATACCCACCACGGTCAGGCCCTGGTTTGGGTCATGGTAAGCTTGGTATTAGAACAAAGTTTAGAGCTGTTGGGTGTCCACAAACCAATTTTGAGTAGAGCCTCTTTTATGGTTGTGAGGTATGACACACCTCTTTATGGCATTTATGATTGTTTTCCTTTATTGTGTTCTATTTTTGCTATAGATTCTAGAGTCATGGACTTAGCTAACTCCTGGCTTTCCTATAATTTAGATCATGCCTCCCCAAAGATCTGACATTTGTAGAAACTTTTTTGGACCCTCTATCTTTCCTGAGGACAATATAGAGGGAACTCGCCCTGCTTATGGAGTACATACCTGGTCTAGGATCCCTGCTCCTAATTGTACTACTCCATGTAGAGTTCCACCTTTCCCCACTAGTTCTTCTTGAGCTCCTCGAGCTAGTAGCACTTATAATCAGTCATCGTAAGGAGACATATCTAATACGGAGTTCCACTGGTCTATTCATATGCTTACTTAATTTGTGACATCTCAGTCTCATTAGTCAAATCATGTTAGTTCTGTTGCTCCTTTGTTTGAGGTCACTCAAGTTGGCTAGTTCATGAGGTTGAACCCCCTAACCTTTATAGGATCTAAGTTTTTGGAGGATTCTCAGGGATTTGTGGATGAGATGGAGAAGATTTTCAAAGTAATACATGCTACTAATTCTAAAGGTGAAGAGTTTGTTGTATATCAACTAAAATATATAGCTTATCAGTGATATGATAAGTGGGAGCAATTTACGAGTAATGATGTAGAGCTGGCATTATAGGATGAGTTCTTGTGTAAATTCCTTGATCATTTCTTTCCTTAGGAGCCGAGGAAAGTTAAGGCAGAGAAATTTGTGAATTTGAAGCAAGGTAAGATAAGTGTGAAAGAGTATGCCTTAAAATTTTAGAAGCTATCTCATTATGCTCCAGAGTAAGTGTTTAGCCAGAGATCTAAAATGAGGAATTTTGCTTCTAGGTTATCTCGTGACTTGATATTGGAATGTAAGGCTACAATGTTAAGTAATAATATGGACATCTCCTGACTAGTGGTTTATATGTAACAAGTGGAAGATAAGAAAAAACGATAGGCAAAAATGGGAGAGAGGCAAAATAAGAAGTCTATATATTCAAAGTAGGGTATGAATTAATAGAATAGTAGAAGGGATGGCAGAAAATGGATCAAGAAAAAGACTTGGGAAAATTCAAATTCATATTGTTTGGCTAGTGCTCCTTATCCTAAGCCGTCTGATGATCGTCGTTTTTAGGCTGGTACTGGTCTTAAGGCACAGGTGCCCAGTCTCAAGCTAGTGGATCTCAGTCCGCCCCACCTTATACTCCCTATAGTTTTTAAGGTCAACTTCACCACGATTATTATTATGTAGAAAGGAATTTATGTTATAATTAAGGTAAACCTAGATATATGCAGAGGAACTCTCTTGAGCTAATGAGGTTCTGGTCGATACTTCTTTGACTCCTACACCAAAGGGCGCTACTTCTGGTACCAATACTAGCCTAAATTGTCTCTATGTTCTTGCCACCAATTAGGAATTTGAGGTATCTCCTAATTTTTTTACTGGTATGTTACAATTATTCTCTAGTTATATTTATTGCTTACTTGATCTAGGGTCTAGCCTTTATTATGTGACCCTTTATGTGGCTTTGAATTTTGGTTTTGGTCCTGAAAATATTTTTGACCCTTTTTCTATGTCTACTCTAGTGGGTGATTCTATTGTTGTTAGAAAAATCTATAGGGATTGTGTGGTATCTATTCATAATAGGGAGACATTGATGGCTTCATTCGTGTTATGCTTTTCTAGATTGTAGGACCAAAAGGTCAATTTCCAATTGCCTAATAAATCGATGATCGATTATTAGGGGAGTTCCTTAGTATCCAAAGGGAAGTTTATTTCCTATCTTAGAGCTCGAACCTGATTTCCAAAGGGTGTTTGTATCATCTAGTTTGGGTTAAGGATTTTGACTCTAAAAGTCCTTCTTTGCAATATATTCATGTGGTTAATGAATTTCCTGAAGTGTTTCCTAATTATCTTCCTGGAATTTCTCCCAATAGGGAAATAGTCTTTGGGATTGTACCGGATACCCATCCCATTTTCATTCCTCCTTATAGGATGGCTCTAGCTAAAATAAAAGATCTTAAGAAACACTTAAAGGATCTTCTTGAGAAGGGTTTTATTTTCCCTAGTGTTTCCTCGTGGGATGCTCCTGTAATTTTTATGTATAAGAATAATGAGTCTTTTCTGATGGTATAGATTATCAATAGTTGAATAAACAGACAACGAAGAATAATCTCTTCCTAGGGTTGATGATTTTTTACCATCTTCAGGGTGCTAGATATTTCTCTAAGATTGATTTTCATATGGGGTATCATCAGTAGAAAATAAGGGAGGGTGATATTCCCAAGACTGCTTTCCAAACCTAGTATGGCCGTTAGGAGTTCCTCATTATGTTATTTTGGTTAACTAATGCTTTGGCTACTTTTATGGATCTTATAAATAGGGTATTTTAATTGTTTCGGGATCTATTTGTGATAGTCTTCATTGATGATATATTGGTGTATTCTATGAGTGAGGAGGATTATGCCAATGACCTTTGAATCGTGTTGCAGACTCTTAAGGATTAGAGGTTGTATGCTAAATTTTCTAAGTATGAGTTCTGGCTAAATGCTATGACTTTTCTTGGGTATGTGGGGTCTAGTGAGGGGATCAAAGTAGATCCACAAAAAGTTAAGGCAATTAAGAGGTGGCCTAAACCCACGACTCCAACTGACATTATGAGCTTCTTGGGCTTGTCCGGGTATTATATTATGTTTCTGAAGAGTTATTCATCCATTACTACTCCATTGACTAAGTTGACTAAGAAAAATGTGAAGTTCTTGTAGTTTGATGATTGCAAGGGTAGTTTTGAGAAGTTGAAGTATAAGTTGACTTTATGCCAGTTTTGACCCTGCTTGAGGGTACTGATAGATTTGTGGTGTATTGTGATGCGTCCCGTATGGGACTGGGTTGTGTCTTGATTCAACATAGTAGTGTGTGGCTTACGCTTCCAGACAACTTAAGGTTCACGAGAGAAATTATCCAACTCATGATCTAGATTTGGCGACTGTGATTTTTGCTTTAAATACATGGTGTCATTATCTGTATGGGGAGCATGTAGATATTTATTCTGATCATAAGAGCTTGCAACTTGTTTTTACTCAGAAGGAGTTAAATCTTAGACAGATGTGGTGGCTCAAATTGCTTAAGAATTATGACATGAGTCTTCACTACCATCTAGGTAAGGCAAATATTTTTGTTGATCCTCTTAGCAAGTTATCTATAGGGAGGTTATCTAATATGGATAAGAAGAAGAGAGGATTGGTGAATTACTTGCATAGGTTATCTAACTTGGGAGTTCTCCTTTTGGACTTTGAGTATGGGGGAGTCATTGTTTAAGAAGTGGTTAAATCATCTCTTGTTACTGAGGTGAAGAAGAAACAGACTTTAAATCACATACATATGTAGATTAAGGATGGTGTGGGTCAGCAAAAGGTTACAACTTTTGAAATTAGGGAGATAGCATCTTGAGGTATCAAGGTAGGTTTGTGTTCCTGATGTAGATGGACTATGGGAAAGAATTTTGACTGAGGCTCATAATTCTAGGTATATAGTTCATCCGGGTTCAACTAAGATATACCATGACTTGAACAAAATCTACTAGTGGAATAATATAAAGAGATATGTGGCATATTTTGTTGCCAAATAAATGGTTTATAAGCAAGTTAAGGTTAAGCATTTGAGGCCTGGTGGCATATCTCAAGAGATAGAGTTGCCCATGTGAAAGTGGGAGATAATCAATATGGATTTCATTACAGGTCTTTCATGGTCTCATAATTAGTATGATTTGATTTGGGTCATTATGGATAGGATGACCAAGTCTTCTAACTTTTTACCTATGATGAATAACTACTTGGGAGAGGATTATGCTAAGTTGTTTATTCCAGAAATTATCAAGTTGCATGGAACGTCGATGTCCATCATTTTAGTTCGAGGTACACAATTCTCTTCTCACTTTTGGCATTCATTTCAGAATGGATTGGGGACTAAGGTGAACCTTAGCACTGCTTTCCAACCTCAAATAGATGGAAAAATGGAATAGACTATTCAAATATTGGAGGATATGCTAAGGGCCTATGTAATTAATTTTGGAGATAGTTGGGTTGATCACTTACCTCTTATTGAGTTTGCATATAATAATATTTAATATTTGAGTATTCAGATGGTTCCTTTTGAGGATCTGTATGGTGGGAGGTGTAGGTCTCTTATTGAGTGGTTTGAGGTCAGTGAGACTAATTTATTTAGTCCTGAGTTGGTTCACCAAGACATGGAGAAGGTGAAGGTGACAAGAGAAAGGCTTAAGACTGCTCAAAGTTGCCAAAAGTCTTATGTGGATGTGAAGCAAAGGGAGTTGGAGTTTGAAGTAAAAGATTGGGTGTTCTTGAAAGTGTCTCCTATGAAAGGAGTCATAAGGTTTGGGAAGAAGGTGAAGATCGGTCCCCGTTATGTTCGTCAATATCATATTGTGAGGAGAGTTATATATGTTGCTTATGAATTGAAGTTGCCCGCAAGTATAGCTTTTATTCATCCTGTGTTCCATGTGTCGATGTTAAATAAGTGTATGGGTGATGTTTCTTTGATTGTTCCTATGGAGGATGTAGGTATTCAAGATTCCTTGTCTTATAAGGAAGTCCAGGTGGAGATTTTGGATAGGAAAGTTTGTCAATTGAGAACTAAAGATGTGGCTTCAGTGAAGGTTCTTTGGAGGAACCAAAAAGTAGAAAAAGCTACACGGGAAGCTGAGGAAGATATGAAGGTCAAGATACATTTTTATTCCCGACGTTGGATGGAACTACTTGAGGTATGATTTTCATTCTCTTTCTTATGGCATATTGAATTTGTCGTTTGATTGTGTGTATATTATTTCTTATTTTTGTACCAAGGAGTGTCCTATCTTCTCATTCGGGGATAAATGATCCTACGAGGAAATATAATACCCAAGTTTTGGACTCTGACCATTTTTTAGTGTTGATGATACTGTATAGACTATGACTCTGGTGATGAGTCATTGTCACTCATCATGAGTTGTAGGGTGAGACTCATAGCCTGACTAGTGAGGTGTACCTAGGCTACTATCTTGATTATGACTTATCCCCCATGAGCCGTATGGTAAATTCATGAGGCGTGGTGAGGGACATGACTATAACAGTGTGGTTTCCCTAAGTTACTACTTGCGCCACGAGTCAAGACAATGAATCATGACCAGTCATAATGAGTCATTACCTGACCCATAATGACTGACGGTAATTTTTCCTTAACGTTTTCATTAAGGGATTTTTAGTCCTTTTCACCTACCTAGCTTTTATCCCATGACTTAAAATGCCCCAAGGGCCCCTTTTTTATTATTTACCAAATCATAAACACTATTCTCTCCTCTCAAACTTCTAAAGTCAAGAGAAAACTAAGGATTCAAATGATTAGTCATCTAGGCTTTAATTGGTGGTTTTCTCTCTAAAATTCTTGGTGTTTCAGGCTTGTCTCTCCTCCCTAACTTGATTTTTATATAAAGGCATATGTTTAATCATGGTTCATGCAAATTTAATTATCGGGTTATAATTGTGTTGAGGATTTTGGATTTTTTACTATTAGAATTATTTTCCCCATGTTTTAAATATGATTTTCAGGTTTTCAATTGTGGTTTTGAAATGAATGGGTGCATGGTTATGGGAATTTGAAATGGGGAACATGGGTTTCCCTAACTTGTTGGATTTTGACTTAGTAATGATAATGTCCTCAACCCACCTTCATGAACTTTGGTTTTAAATGTGGAATTTACGTGGTTTAACTTACTTTTGGAACTATAGCATTATATTAATAGACAAACAGATTAAAGTGGATTTGAAAGGCTCTGGTGGCCATGGTTTGGTTATTAAATGGATCTTGGGAGTAAATTGGTTTAATTGGATTGGAATGACATGATTGGATTTAGTTTGCAAGCATAATTGGTTTGACAATACCAATGTAAATGATAAATAGCTCCTAGTTTAATGGATGGGATTATGTGTAAACATTTTAATTTGGGCTTAAAGGGGGTTGTGTAGCTCGCTGTGAAGGTGGAGGTCCTGGGGAGACAAATACTGGAAACTACCTTTGCCGGCATGAGGGTTTTTATGACCTTGTGCATAGTTCATACACTTTATATTATGGAATGGATGGAGCCCTGGTATCTCTGGCCCTTCCTTGGATTTTCCTGGTTTATATGGCTAACACGCATTGGGACCCTTTTAGCAGGGGGAGCTGAACATATATAGCCCGTTGGTACCCTTTGGACGGATAGAGCGACACAATCCATGTGAATAGTTCTAACATATCATGTTCATGACCCTGTACCTTACCCGACATCATATATATGTATATATGACTGCGTGCATATGGTTTTAACTAATTCTGGACATGACATTAATTTATCCCTCTCCCCGAGTTACATTCCAGTGCTTATCCCACTGACCATCCCTGGACGCTGCATCATTTCATGATATACTGTCTGAGGATTATTTTGTACTCCTGTGTAGTGTTAGGTGGTGCGATATGTTGGTTGGTCTGCTTTGAAGTGGTGAGCCTCCATATTTCGTAAGGCTGGACATTTCATTGCTTTTATTATGACCCAAATACTAGTTGCAATATATATGGAATAGAAAGTTTTAAAGTTATTAAGTTCTCACTATTTCATTACGTTTCTTTTCAGATTTTAGGAATTGAAGAGTTCCATTGTCATGATAGAGGGCATGTCCCGACTTAATTTGGTGTTCTGGTTTTAGAGGTATTGTGGAAAAAGTGTAGGTTGGTTATTTGTTTTGGATTCTAAGAACTTTCTTATTGGTTTATATATATCATTCTTATTATATGGTTTTGCTTCTGCTATTATTTTGTTGTGCTCTGGATATTAGGATGGGCTGGTCTTTGGCCCACTGTGTGCTTGAGATACCCGTCATGGCCAGGCCATGATTTGGGTCATGACACATTAACAATCTCTCCCTTTTTGATAATGACTAACAATAAACATAGTTGACTTGCTTGTTCTTGTAGTCGACTTGCTCCCCCTTACTTGATAACTCTTTTGCCTTAGTTGTTATTGACTTTTGAGTTCTTGTAGTCAACTTTCTCCCCCTGCCTTGGAGTCTTATCTAATGTTTCATATTCTTCTCCTTTTGACATAATCAAAAAGAACAAAACACAAATGAAAACATCATACAACAAAGTAAAAAAATAGTGACACAGTAGATAAGTAGGCAGTGTATAATGCAGAAAGCAAAAAAAGTGTGGCAGCACAAGTTAAAATATCAGTTACCACCCTAAAAGAAAAAAGGGACAGTACCCCTTTTTGTATAGCAGTCATCATCTTAATGTTTGGGCAAAAAATAGGTAAGAGTATTATTGTGCATGTTGTGACAGAAACACTCATAGGATTTTCGTTGGAGAAGCTGGAGTAGGAATTCTGGACTGAGATGGCAAGGTCATTATTGGAGGGGTTGGTTTTGGACTTGATGGATTTCGTGCATGCAAATATTTTATTGAATAGCTTGACACCTTCCTTCTTGAATCTATCAATAGTCAGCTGCACCTTGCCCACATCATTACTGGTGTCCTTACCCAACTACAACAACTTGGTAGTTGACTCCTAAAGAAATATCAATCCTTCCTCGATTTCCTTAAGACGATCCTTAAGCTCCTTAAATTCCTTCAACATAGGAAACACAGGATTAGACATAGACTTGCTTACCTTAAGAAGATCTAATTTTCTTTGGCAGAGTCCTTCTTGCACTATTTATTGTCTAACAAGACATATCCCATACTGGCAAAGGTCTTAGAATCCTAGGTTGCTGAGACTTTCACAACAGAGTATGCAAATAGATTAATGGAGTAATAGAGGATGATTCTGGTGATCAGCAGTCCATAAGGTAGGCTAGTAGAGGCATGATTATCTACAACACTTTCCAACATATACTATCAAAACCAAATAGCCTAATTAGTTTTTCACTTTTTCACCATGAAGTACAACATAAACACATCATGATATGTCACATTTCTAAGAGAGCCTTTTTGAGAAATAGGTGTGGTGGCAATAATAAGAGCCATGATTCAGTACTTAAAGCAGAGAGATAGGGGACCAAAGTTGGACAAATTTATGTCTAGTCCAGACACAACCTTTTTAGCTTCCTCGAAGCTAACCTCAAAATTTTTAGGACATATACCACTCATGAAGGGAATTACCCCAAAAAACATAGTGTCGAAAACCTTTTCAAATAAAAAGTTATTTAGAATGATTCTTGTTCCACGAAAAAGAGTTTCTAATTCTTTGCTATCTTGAGAAAGGCAATGATTTGCATAGAACATGCTCATAGGGTCCTCATAAACTTCTATCCCACAGAGATGAAATAGTAGAGATAATAATATGATCATGATTGTCAGAGTGGCAATCAGGAGGTGTTTTAGTCAGATTAGTCGTTGATCGGGTTCTAGTCATTTGGGAGGGATAGGTTTGGAAAGGTTTAAGCAGACGGAGAAAGAGATAAAATGATGGAAAAATAAAAGGGGTGAGGTGAAACAGGGGTAAATAAAGAGGGATGAAGTATATGGAGGCGACTAGTGAAGTGAAAGAATGATAGACTTATTGGGAAGGAAAAAACATAAAGAGGCAGTAATGAAGGAGAGAGAGAAAAAAAAAGGCGTGAAAGGACGGTTAAAAAGAGATGGTGATACTAAGTCAGAAAAGAAATTTACCAAGAATAAAAATAAGTAAAAAAAAGTGTACAATCAAATGTCGTTAATGCAGGTAATACCAAGGCTTTTTCTTAAGGAACAAAATCTTTCTTCTAACAAGGGTTTTGTAAAAACTGATTTTCTGAGTCAACAAATTTTACAGAAAAATCTCCATTTCTACATGATCTTAAATAAATTGATGCTTAATGTCAATATGCTTAGCTCTAGAATGGTGAACAGTTTATTTTGATAAACTAATTGCACTGGGTTTGTCACAAATTATAGGCACAGATTCAAAAGATAAATTAAAATCAAGTAACTGATGCATAATCTATAAAATTTGAGTACCTCAAATTCCAATAGCTATGTATTTAGCTTCAGCAGTCGATAAAGCAATTGAAGTTTTTTTCTTGATATGCCATGAAATCAGGGCATTACCAAGAATTTGACAGGTTTCACTAGTGTTTTTTCTATCATTCTTATCACCTGCAAAATCATCATCTGAATATCCAACTAAATCAAAATATGAGGAACAAGGGTACCACAGTCTAATATTTTATGTCCCGATGACATATCAAATAATTCTTTTGACAGTGGTCATATGGGACTCTTTAGGAGCCGACTGGAACGTTGCACACTCGCACACGTTGAACATAATATTTGGTTGACTTCTAGTCCTGACTCAGACACGTTTGAAAAAGATGTTGATAAAAAGACATAATATTTGTGGAGGGACTCATTGGAGTTCCATAATCCTTTCCTTTTTCTATACCTAATTTTTTTATGACTTCCTTCATATATTTGGATTGACTGATAAATGTACCTTTGGGAGTTTTCTTGTTTCGAAATCCCAAGAAGAATGTGAATTCTTCCATGAGACTCATTTCATATTCTCCTTTCATCAAATTTGCAAACTTCTCACACAAGGAAATGTTAGGGCTAAAAAGATAATATCATCAGCATAAGTTTATACGATGAGTAGATTAGAGTCTAGCATTTGAGTAAAAAGAGTGGTATCAATTTTACCTCTTTAAAAATTATTGTTTAATAGGAAAGTACTCAACCTTTCATACCAAGCTTTTGGAGATTGTTTGAGACCATAGAATGCTTTTGTTAGTTTGAAAACATGGTTAGGATAGGATGGATTTTCAAAATCAGGAGGTTGTTTTACAGAAACTTCCTCATGAATAAAACCAATTAGAAAAGCACTCTTAATGTCCATTTGATATAATTTAAAGCATTTGAAGGCAGCAAAAGATAATGAAATTTTAATTGATTCTAACCTCACTACCGGAGCAAAGGTTTCATTATAATCAAAACCATCCAGTTTGGAGTAGCCTTGAGCTATAATTCTTTCCTTATTTCTGTAACCTTATCTTCTTTGTTCAATTTATTCTTGTAGGCCTATCTAGTTCCAACAACTGAACAGTTCTTGGGTCTTTCAACTAGGTCCTAGACTTGATTTCGTTCAAACTATTCTAATTCTTCCTTCATGGCCTTGGCCCAAGACTTGTTTTCTTAATGTTGCTCTTGTCCGTATCTTATCATCTGGGTTTCTAATTATAAATTTATTTGGAAAGGTTACATTGTGTCTCCATTCTCTTGGAACATATGTTTTTGTTGTTTTATCATTGGGAGCTAACTATAGATGGACTGTAGTTGACTCAAAGGTTGATGATTCAGGAGTTATGTCTACTTTGGCTCTTGACTATAGATTATTTACCTACTCTTCATCAAAACTCAAGCTCGTACAAGAATGATTAGTTTCATCAAATACAATATTCATAGATTTTTCAACACATAGAGTCCATTTATAAAACTCTATAAGCACGAGTGGTAAGAGAGTATCCAAGAAAAATACCTTCATCACTTTGTGGGTCAAAATTCCCTAAGTTATTCTTTCCATTATTATGGATAAAGCACTTGCATCCAAAAGGATGAAATAATTGATATTAGGATTTTTCTCTCTCCACAGATCATAAAGAGTTTTCTTTAGAATTGGTCAAATGAGATATCTGTTGAGAATATGACATGATGTGCTTACTGCTTCTATCCAAAAATAATCTGGTAGATTATATTCCAGGAGTATGGTTCTTGTGATCTCTTGAAGAATTTATTCTTTCCTTTCACCACACCATTTTGTTGGGGAGATAGAGGAGCTAAAAAGTTTTATGAGTTGCCGTTTTGAGCACAATACCCCTCAAAAGCTTTATTTTTAAATTCTCGTCTATAATCACTATGAACATAGGCGATGAAATGTCCTGCATCTCTTTGTAATCTTCTACATAAGATCTCAAAATTAGTGAATGCTTCATGATTTTGAATAAGAAATATTACCCAAGTAAAAAAATAATAATTATCAACCATAACGAATATCTATCTTTTTTCCAAAAATACTTGTGGTCTTGGTAAGGCAAAGCAAATCTGTATGGATTTTTTGAAGAGGTTTGGAGGTAGTGACAGTATCTTTGACTTTAAGTAATGTCCGAGTATTTTTACCAAGTTGACAAGCATCACAGATGTGGTCCTTCTCAAACTTTAGCTTTGGCAGACCTTCACCAATTCATGTCTGGAGAGTATTTCGATGGCATGCATGATAGCATGCCTAAGTTTTTTGTGCTACAACTATGCGTCGTTGATTTGAACATTGAGACAAGTCAGAGTAGCAAAATAAATATTATTAAGAGAATAAATATTGTCAACTCATTCACCGATAAGAGAAATGTCTCTTTTTTCATGTTTGATGAAGCAACTCTCAGCTTTGAAGGATACTCCAAATCCTGCATCACATAGTTGACTGATACTTAGCAGGTTATGTTTGAGTTCGTACACGAGATATCCTTCAATAACTTTGCAAGAGGAGTTAAGCTTCACTGAGCCGACTTCGATAGCGTTACCCTTGGAATTATCTTCAAATCTAACTGATCCTACTTCAATTTTCTTTAGAGAATAAAATTTTTTCTTTTTTCCAATCATGTTTCTGGAAATCCGTTATCAATGACCCAATTCCTTTCCTATAGCTTTTGTGGATATGTTCCTGCCAAAGAAAAAGATTAATTTTGTTTAGGTACCTAAGTGGTCTTAGGTCCTCGAGGGTTAGATGTACTTTTTTTGAGTTGATAAACCCACATTCCATAGATCTTTGTCTGAAGTCTGATTTATGCTCCTTTTTACCACAAGTATAGCAGACTGGTCTTTGAAAAGGGAGAAAGGTTTTAGCTGACTCAAACGAACTTGATGAGGATCTTTATTTAGTTTTAAAGGAACTTGATCTTATGGAACTGTGACTTGGTGATTTTCTAATGTTGTTTAACTGCATTTTTACATCATCAAGTTCTTCTTGAAGTAAGTTAGTTTTGATTTGACATGCTTCAAGTTTAATTTGCCAGTTCCTTCTTTTCTCTACAAACTTTTATGTTAATCAAGCTTTCCAATTTTTCTTTCCTTGAGCAAGTTTATTGTATTCATAAATAGATTTTTGAATATCATCAGTAATCATATCAAGATTCATTTGAAGAATGCTGAAATTATGACAACTAAAGGGTCTTACCTTGGTTCACCTTTTGCTATGAAGCATATGTTGGCCATTTCTGTCTCTTCTTTTGTTTCATCTTTATCACTCTGGGCCCCAAAGTTTTTGTTTTTCTTGGATGATCTTCTCCTAAATTCTGGACAATTCTATTTAGTGTGTCCCAGTTTGCCACAGTAATAACAACCATCATAATTCCATGTGAATTCATTGTATTCTTATGGTCTCTATTGCCTTTGTTTCAAGATCTGCCTTACTTCATTATTTATGACAACCATTCCCTAGTTATTGTATTCATCTAGGTATTATTCTTCTCCAATCATTACGACATTAAAATCCACTCATTTCTTCCTTTCTTCCTTGCTATACCTATTAATATGATTTTTTATAGGCAATGAGGTTACCTCGTAATTCGTCATAGGTCATATTGTGGAGATCCCCATCTTCTAGAATGGCAGCTTTAGTTTCCCATAATTTTTAGAGACTTCTTACAAGCTTTTGGACTTGTAGACTATTTGGGTAGATCATTCCCAAGGACTTTATTTCGTATACAATTTTGCTGAATCGAGCAAACATTGATTCTACGCTTATATTTTTTTCCATTTTGAAGCGCACTTACTCATTGGCCAAAGCACTGATCCTCGCCTTTTTGACTTTGGTTGTTCTTTCGTAGGTTACTTCTAATTTACCCCACACCTCCTTTGCAGTTTCATAGGTTGATATCTTGTAATATTCAGCTCTGCTAACTACACAATAGAGTAAACTTATAGCTCTTACATTAGTTTGAATTACCTCTTGTTGTTCCTTGGTGACTTGAAATTTTTAAAGTCAGCACTACTTGATCCCTTGTCTTTCTATTTTTCTTTGATACCTGGAATGAGATTTGCTTTCTTCTTAATAACAACCCATGCTTGGAAGTTATTTGACTGAACAAAAATTTTTAATCTATTCTTCCAATGAGAGTAGTATTATCCATTGAAATATGGTGGTCTTGTGGACGAGTGACCATCTTGAAGGAGGGCTCCTGGAATCTGATAGTTTGCCATTAGATCTTTGCTCATGTGTGATAAAGCAACACTGTTGCTGAGACTTGCTCTGATACCAATTAAAATTCAAGAGGGGGTGAATTGAAAACTTTTCCTGAGTTGATTCATCAGTTGTGATAGTTGACTCACCTATGATCAACACCCAAACTACACTTTCAATTAAAGATAAAGCGGTCGCTGTCAAGTAAAGTCACCCAACTCAGGTTAGAGTCGAACCCAAGGGAATACATGGAATTATATCTCTTATTTTCTGGAACTAACGAGCAGTATAGAAAGTAAATTGGGGGGTTTGTAGTAGTAATATTTAACAAGTAACATAACTCAACTTTGGCTGTAATCAGTTGTAAATGAATACTAGGACTGTGTTCCCCATAGCTCTCAACTCAGTAGGTTTATCGTTCTTTGTTAAACCAACCTGATACTTGGCATGTAGAATTTGATAAGTTATGTACCATCAACTATCTTGTGGACTCATTGGCAGGTTTTATCGTTTACCTTTTAAGTCTCAGCATGTTGAAGTACTAACCCTTATCCTAGATCCTAGTTAACTATCACCTTTCCAGTCTCAAGTTATTAGATAATAGATAATTGTCTTACAAAGGTTGTACCGATTAGCCTAAATCTATAATTAATCTTCAAATTAGTATTGTGATTATCTTTTTCTAATCCCTAATCTTCTTGTAAAGTAAGTAGTGATATACTAGGCGAGATCTTAACGTTTGCAACCACTAAGAAATCTATTAAACTAAAGGTAACCACAATACATGCAAAAGTATCAATTCTAAATAACTCAGCAGTTCTCCTACTTCGTCAATCTGCTAGGGTTCCCACAACCCTATCTAAGAGTTTTAGCCGTTCATTATTGTGAAACGAACAAACAAATTCATAATTCAAGACATTAAAATAATATCACAATAATGAATGAATAAAACCCAATGTTTGTAACTGAATTATCAATGAAATCAAGAACAAAGTAATCCCAAGATTGAAATCTAGTCTTAGAATCAAATATATGTTTGAAAGTATATAAAGTGCATAAACTAACTAAAAAACATCAAAAGAGTATATAGGTTACATGGAAAATCTTGGAAATAACTCCCAAATGAAAAAGGAAAATCAAGGTTGGTGGCCACTTACTGGGCAATCTACCGTCCATAGGTGGGCACCTATGGTCTGTAGGTGGTCCACGTAGGTGGTCCTCTTCCTCAACCATCTCCAGAACTCTCTGTACTTTGGCCCTCTACAACCTACTGTGTTACATACGGACCATAGGTGCCTCTTCATAAATGACAAAGTTTTTTCCTACACTTTTGAGCCTCTGGACTTCTAGTTTCTGACACCTACTTTGGAACCTATGGATCGTAGGTACCACATATGGGTCGTAGGTTCCCGCTTCTGTGGCCATAAACATCAACTTTCACTCCTTTCTTCCAGAATAGTCCCAAAACTTGATTTCCTATATAAATATAACAAAAACATATCATATCTAACAAAACAGCCTAAGTAACTTGTATATTTTCATTGTTTTAAGTGTCAAAAGTTCTATAAATCCATCGCACATCAACTTGCAAGTATATAGACTGAACGAAATAGATTAAACTTAAAAGCGTAAATAAATAAATTGATAAGTAAGAGAATAACACATTTATTTTTCCTGGTTTGAAACACCGATGTGGTGCTTAATTCTAGTCCCCTTGCGTTACAAGGTTTCCTTAGAGCTTTTAAAGTAGAGTCGGAGTACAAGTATAGTGGACAAGTTCTGAATCTTATATTGTTATTTAGATCTTGTGACAGCCTCAACTGATATGACTAAGTTGACTCGATCTTTGACTTTTGTAACTATTATATACAAAAAGGTACAAAGCTTTATTGAGACACAATAAGAATTTCCTCTGAAGTTGCGTCATGTCTCTAGTCTTCAATCTTCTCTTTTATGTCCTTCAACTGATTCGACTTCTTTGTACTTTAAGGAAAGCCCAAGGGATTTCTTCTCAATCAAGGATTTGAATTGATTCCTTAATTGAGGAATTGCACCATATGATACGTCCATATCAGATATGTTCGTACGTGTGGTGTAGCCTTATTTTCTCGAACATAAGATTACCACCATATATATCCATATCATATATATCCATGTAGAGGGTGTGATTGATTGTTAATCACCTTCCCTTTATTTTGGGATTTAATAAGATCTTTGATTGATGTGATTCCAAAACCAACACCTGTTCCTCGTACTTATAGGTAGGGATCGACTTCCTTGTAAGTGGGAATCACCCGAGATACTCCTCAATATGTTGCTCCTGGAAGGTCTTCCTTGATGTGACCATATCTTCAGTGTATTTTGCATATATTTATTTATTAATTTGTCATTATTAAAATATACTATATAAATATGGGGCTAACAAGCGGTAATTGATAAAACACAAACGATGATTCTGATGGGATGTAAAAGATCTTTTCACTTTTGAATAGGCCTTTATGGAAACGAAAAATAAGAAGAAGATAGAAGAGTAAATTTCGTGGATAATCATCCAACTTTATGATTATTCAAATAGTTATTATTCTTTATTTTTTTATACAAAATTCATTTAACTTTGTCTCATTTTTCACAAAAATAACCTCCGGTAGTTGCATGTGATTGGTGCTTGCCATATATATGTTGAAATCAAAATAAGATTAGGTTACATGGAGGACGAGATACAAAATGCCAGGATAAATTTTGACTCCTTTTTCTTTTTTAGTTATGTGGCAATTTGAAATGATTGACATAGATAAAATATCATGTTGGAAGTTTTTTAGAAATACAGAACACATATGATAGTTTTGCATATATAAGATCCTTTTGAAGAAAAGTTTTAATCAAAGGGAGCAAAGAATGTCAAGCACGTTAAACTCTATCAAGTTTCGACTAATATGACAATGACAACTAACCAGTGATTCTTTAAGATTTGGTGGAAATTCACTACAGTATTGACTGAAAAAGATATGGATGCAAAAAGCTTGTGTGTTCATTTTCTAACCAAACACTTATAAACTTACAAAAGTTAAATAAATTGCTCGATTTGTATTGCCACAGATTTAAGATTTTTAGATCATAGTCGTCCTGTTAAAAAAAAGGAGAAAAATATGTTCAAGATAGATAACTTTTAACCAAGTGTACCGCTAATTCCTTCTGTACATGGTGTTAGCATAAAATATTAAATCATTTTTAAAATATATATATGGAAAATATTTGATTTTACTGAGAGCGTAAAGATTCTGAATTTACATACACCATCAATCGTTCACCAAGTGAATAATGTAAACACTACAACTTGAGTATGAGAGGTTGTGAATTCAAGCCTTCTATGTAGCAATTATTTTGGGCCATGGTGGGCCGCCCTTGAACTTTCATTTCACACCTCCTCCACATTTTGTAGGCAAGTGCTCTTGTAACTTTACATCAAACCCAAGAAAAATTTAGTAAAAGTTACATAAATTTCAAACTTCTTATGGTTACTTGTTTTTTTTTTTAATTTTTTTTGTAAAAATTACTAAAAAAATCTTGGTTTCGACTATACAAATACATTACATTTTTCTGGATACATCATTTAATTTTATAGGGATACATCATATTTATTCGGATACATCACTTAATTTTACACGAATACATCACATTTCACAGGGATACATCATATTCTTCTAGATACATCACTTAACTTTACATGGATACATCACATTCTTCTGTATACATCACTTAATTTTACCAGATATATCACATTCTTTAGTAATGTATTGGAGTTTTTAAGTAAAATCAGAAATTTATGTTAATTATTTAAAAGAGTGGGATTTTAAGTAGCTATGATATGATATCATTTTTGCAATTTTTATTAAAAAAAATACAGAAAATGAATTTTTGTTTTCTTTAAATAATAAAATAAAAATCAATCAAATAAGGAAAAAAAGATTTATATACAACAACAACAACAATAACATACCCAGTGTATTCCCATGTTGTGGAGTCTGGAGAGGGTAGAGTGTACGTAGACCATACCACTACTGCAGGTGAAGTAGAGAAGCTGTTTTCGATTGACCCCCGTCTTAGAACCAATAACAGTATAGCAAACACAAAACATAAATACATATAAACTTGTACATGTAAAATAAACTAACAACGCTAGCCACAAGATAATACTAGATCCACAATATACTACTAAAAACTATAATCCGAAACCACATACAACACTCAACCCACGAACAAGAAACTTTAGACACAAATAAAGAACGCCCCCTACTATAACAGACGCACTCCCACCCTCTAACCCTCTACCCTAATCTGGATCCTCCATACCTTTCTATCAAGGGTCATATCCTCCATAAGCTATAACTACTCCATATCATGCCTAATCACCTCCCTCCGATATTTCTTCAGCCTACCTCTATCCCGCCCAGTATCATCCATAGCTAGTGTTTCATACCTCCGCACTGGAGCATCAGAACCCTTTCTCTTTACTTTCTCGAACCAACGTAACCTCACTTCTCGCATCTTATCCTCCACCAAAGCCACTCCCACCTTCTCCTGAATAGTCTCATTCCTCACCATATCTTTTCTGGTATAACCACACATCCATCACAATATCCTCATCTCCGCCACCTTTAAATTTTGGATGTAGAGTTGTTAACTGGCCAACACTCCGCTCCATACAACATAGCCGGTCAGACTGCCACTCTGTAGAACTTACCTTTAAGCTTCGAGGGCACCTTCTTATCACATAAAACTCCAGAAGCGAGCCTCTATTTTAACCACTCTGCCCCAATACGATGCATGATATCCTCATCAATCTTCCATTTCCCTGAATCATAGACCCCAGATACTTAAAACTCCCTCTCTTCTAAATGTCCTGAGAGTCCAGCTTCACAATTAAGTCTGCCTCCTGCGACATATCTTTAAACTTACACTCCAAGTACTTCCTCTTGGTCCTGCTCAAACGAAGTCCTTTAGACTCAAGGGTATTTCTCCAAATCTCCAACTTATCATTAACTCCTCTACGAGTCTCGTCAATCAATACCACATCATCAATAAATAACATACACCAAGGCAACCCCCATGAATATGTCGCGTTAAAACATCCATCACCAAGGTAAATTAAAAAGGGCTAAGAGTTGAACCTTGGTGCAATCCTATCAAAATCAAAAAATGCTCTGAATCTCCACCTACCGTCCTTACATAATTCTTTGCGCCCTCATACGTGTATTGAATCGACCTAACGTACACCACAGGCACCCCTCTAGACTCCAAGAACCTCCACAGAATCTCTCTGGGAGCTCTATCATATGCCTTCTCAAGATTAATAAAAACCATATGCAAGTCCTTCTTTGTCTCCCAAAACTACTCCACTAATCTCCTCACAAGGTGAATAGCCTCAGTAGTCGAGTGACCTGGCATGAAATTGAACTAATTCTCAGAGATAGTCACGATCCTTCTCAGTCACAACTTTACACCATTTCCTAAACCTTCATAGTATGACTCAAAAACTTAATCCCTCTATAATTGTTGCAACTCTGGATGTTTCTTTTTTTCTTATATAATGGAATCATTGTAATCCACCTCCATGATTCAGGTATCTTCATCGCTCTAAAAATAATGTTAAATAACCTTGTCAACTACTCCAAACTGACCTCGCCAGTATTTTTCCAAAAATCCACTGGAATCTTATCTGGCCCCATCGCCCTATCCCGATGAATCCTACAAATAGCCCCCTTGACCTCCTCAACCTTAATACTCCTATAATAACCATAATCGAGACATACCTCAGACTTTTCCAACTCTCCCAACATGAAACCTTTGTCATCCTCGCCGTTCAAGAATTTATAAAAATAGGACTGCCACCTCTTCTTAATGAGGGCATCCACAACCAACACTGCAACATTCTCTATCTTAATGCACTTTACTTGGTCAAGGTCACGAGCCCTCCACTCCCTGACCTTGGTGAGCCTATACAACTTCTGATCCCTACCTTTCTTCTCTAAAACCACATACAAGATGTGAAAAGCTGCTGTCTTAGCTACTATAACCGATAACTTAGCCTCTCTTCTAGCTACCTTATACTCTTCCTTATTCATCTGTCTCTCCTCATCATCCTTTCTCTTAACCAACTTACTATAAGACACCTTCTTAGACTCTACCTTTCTCTTAACTTCTTTGTTCCACAACCAGTCTCCTCAATGCTTACTAGATCGTCCTCTCGAGACACCCAACACCTCTCTAGAGATCTCCCTAATGCAACTGGTAGTAGTCTCCCACATATTATCTACACCCCTTTACTCTACCAAGCCCCCTTACTCTTCAACTTTTTCCCCATCTCCAAAACACTATCCAAAGTAAAACTACCCCACTTAATCCTGGATCGAGCCTCCACACTTCTCTTCCTTTTGCCCTTATTGATTACCAAGTCCATCACGACCAACCTATGTTGAGTTGAAAGATTCTCGCTAGGTATGACTTTACAGTCTTTACATAGCACTCTATCCCCCTTTCTAAGGATCAAAAAGTCAATCTGAGTCTTGGCTACTGAACTACGAAAATAAATAAGGTGCTCCTCATTCATCGAAAAGCTCGCATTCGCTATCCATAACCCAAAACCCCTAGAAAAATCCAAAAGAGAAGCTCCACCTTAATTCCTCTCCCTAAAACTAAAACCACCATGCATATCATTATAACCTCTCAACAAAGACCCAATTTTCCCATTGAAATCTCCTCCCATAAAAAGCTTCTCAGTGCTTGGGGCGTCCCTCACCACCTTATCCAAAACCTCCTAAGAGCCTTTCTTCTCCTCCTTGTCCAAACTTACTTACGGAACATATACACTAATGACGTTCACCGTAGACCCTCCAATGACAATTTAATAGACATCGACCTCTCACTAACTCTCTTGACCTTTACCACTTGCTCTCTAAGTTTATTATCTACTAAGATACCCACCCCATTCTTATGTCTCACGCTACCCGAGTACCATAACTTATATCTATCCACATCCATCGCCTTAGTGCCTACCCATTTAATTTCCTGGACACAAGATATATTAACCCTCCTCTTTCTAAGAATCTTCACAAGTTGTATTGACTTACCTTAAAGCATTTTTACATTCCTGACCCAACACTCAACCTAGAAGCACCCTTATCCCATCTAGCCTTACTACCCCTTGCTCTTGACCCTTGACTTAAACCTAGACCCAACCCTAAATTACCCTAAATCTAACCCCAAATACACCCTATGACATGACTTTAGTTCACCATCTATCACCGTAACCAACACTCAAAAGGATATGACACGAGAAAAAAAGCAATGAAGATGAAGAACACAATAAGCAACGGCTAAAAACAAATAAGTATGCAAGCAGAACCAACCGGCAGAGTTGATACTCACAAACCACAAAAAATACTACACTACCTACATTAATCCCACTGGAACAATTAAGAAAACAAAATAAGAAATCAAGATAGAAAAAGAGATGAAAAACCTAGGCTAAATAAACTAGCAAAAAATAAACTATAGAGGAGTAAAACGAGTGCACCTGGTCTTTGAAGAAGATGGGGTGGGGATGTTTTCTTGATTGTTTTATTGGATTTTGGAAAATTGGTAGAGAAATTGGTCACCGAAATCTAATGTCTCTGCTTTTCCCCTACCACTGGTACCACTTTCTTGTTATTTTTTACTGAAAAATGGACTATCATCAAAGAGTGTACTGGTCGCTGGAATCTTGGTGCCACCACATAAAGAGAGGTGTTCGATCTGGACTAGTAGTACTCGAAAAGGGTTAGGAATAAAAGAGTAAAGAGTTGTGTTTGGTGGTGTGAGAAAGAAATAATCAGTTTCGCTGAAAACTGACACCGCTTTGCTGAAAAAACTGGTGGGGTCGCTGAAAAATCATCGAAAGGAGTAGTTGCCTCTTGGATATATGTTCCCCTAGCTGAAACTGATGGGTTCTTGGTCTTTATTGAGGATGGGTTTCAAGTGTCGACAAAAGCTTATTGTTCGAGGATAGGTTGATCAATCTTATCGAAAAAAATGGTGGTGAATGGTGAAATGGTGGTAAGAGATTGAGATGATGGAGAAAAGGAAAATAGATTTATCAATTGTGGAAATTGAATTTCGCCGGAGAAAAAAGTGTTCGCTGGAGAAAAATCGACGGTTAACCCTAGACGGAGAAGAGGGTTCCTCTAATCTTGTAGTATTAGATGACCATAAATTTTATATAACAATAATTAAATATTCTTTTTTAAAAAAATAGATAAAAATTAATAATCAATACAAATCACCCCTAAAATCTCTATTTAACCTTCTGTTTCATCTTTTTCAATAATTTTTGTTTTATTTTTTACAAAAATATATAGTTTTTCAATCATAATATTCCATAAAAATTTTTTGTTTTAGGCGAGATTTTAGGTCATAATTTTATGTGAAAATCAAATTCTTGAATTTGCAAACTAAAAAAATGTGTCATACAATATAGATTGTGATAATTTGCATTCAATCATGATACATCACGGAGTCACAGGTATGTCATCTTGTTTAGCAATTTGATATTTTTCATTCAATCTTTTTTTAAAATAAATATATTTGATTATTGAGTAAGAAAAAAACATTCAGAAAAAAATTACAATTGTTTTTTATATTTGTGTTTGATTATATGATGTCAACATGTTGAATTTTTAAGAATATTATTGGGTTTTTGGGTCTTTTTCCCTTCCTATGTGGATAAATGAAGCCCAATTTGGACCAACACACTTTTGCCTACGGGCCCATTACTATGGGGTAGATATATTGATATTTTTAGGTCTTATTCACCAACAAAGTGGTATCATAGGGTTGGTTTTTATTAATTGCTGATTTGAATGATGGAGGAAAATATGAGCAAGATGGTGTGTTTGAATGGTAGTAACTGTCATACTTGAAAGGGCAAGATGAAAGATCTTCTATTTGTCAAGAAAATGCATCTACCTATATTTGCGTCTACTAAATCTCAATCCATGATAGATGAGGATTGGGAATTTGATCACTTACAAGATTATTGTTATATCAGACAATTGTTTGAAAATAATGTTCGAAATTATATTGTAAATGAGACACATGCCAGAAATTTGTGGGACAAGCTCGAGACACTTTATGGTTCGAAGACTGGCAATAACAAGTTCTTCCTACTTAAGCAATTGATGAATATCAGGTATAAAGAGGGAAACCTTATTTTTGATCATATAAATAATTTTTAGGGTGTTCTTGACCAGTTGTTCGGAATGGGTGTAAAGTTCGATGAAGAAATTCAGAGACTTTGGCTTCTTAATACTCTGCTAGACTCTTGGGAGAATCTTCTGGTTTCTTTGACTAATTTTGCTTCCGGTGGTATTGTAACTATGAAATATGTTAAGAGTGGTGTCTTGAATAAAGATATGAGAAGAAGATCTCATGCCTCATCTTCTTCATCTTCATACTCTGATGTTTTAGTTACTGAAGAGAGAGGGAGAAATAAGTCCAGAGGTCCAAATGATAGAGATAAAACTAGAAGCAAGTTGAGGTCCAAATTGAAGAATGTTACATGTGACTACTGCAACAAAAAAGGGCATATCATAAAATATTATTACAAGCTTAAGAGAGATAAGAGATGGTAAAAGATCAAAGGAGATAATTGAAATCGTGTTACAATTGTTGCTAATAATGATCTTCTTGTTGCTTGTGGTGAGAATGCCATTAATTTTGTTCGTGATGAGTCTAGCTGGTTTGTGGATTCTGGTGCTACTTCTCATGTTACGCCAAAAAGGAATTATTTTCTTCTTATACTCCAGTTAATTTTGGAATGTTGAAAATGGTCGATAATGATGAAGTTAAAGCACTTGGTATTGGCACTGTATGTTTGGAAAGTAACAATGGTTCCAAATTAGTTCTCAATAATGTCAAGCATTCTCCATATGTTTTCTTGAATTTGATTTCTGTAGGCAACCTTGATGATGAGGGTTATGTTAACACCCTTGGTGCTGGCCAGTGGAAGCCTACTAGAGGTTCGATTATTGTGGCTCAAGGTGACAAGTTATTTAACTTGTATGTATTTAGGGCTCTAGTTCTAAAGGCTTTATAAACTTGGTGAAGAATGATACTTCATCAGAGTTGTGGCATAGAAGGTTGAGTCATATGAGTGAGAAGGGGATTGATAGTTTGGCTAAGAAAAATTTGCTTTCTGGAGTGAAACAAGCAAAGTTGAAGAAGTATGTTCATTGCTTAGCCGGTAAACAGAAAAAATTTTCTTTTTAGAGTCATCCGCCTTCAAGAAAGCTTGATTTGCTAGAGTTGGTGCATTCTGATTTGTGTGGTCCTTTTAAAGTAAGGTTTCATGGTGGTGCGCTTTACTTTGTGACTTTTATTGATGATTATTCTCTCAAACTATGGGTATTTCCTTTAAAGTCCAAGGATCAAGTACTTGATGTGTTCAAAGATTTTTAGGCCTTGATTGAGAGATAGACAGGGAAGAAATTGAAATTCATCTGTTCAGATAATGGTGGTGAGTATATTGGTCCTTTTGATAGATATTTTAGAGAGAAGGGTATTCGACATCAGAAAACTTCTCCAAAAACTCCTCAGTTGAATGGTTTAGTAGAGAGGATGAACAAAACTCTAGTTGAGAGGGTTAGATGTATGCTTTCAGATGCTAAGCTGCCAGATTTCTTTTGGGCTGAAGCACTTAATATTACTATTTATGTTATTAATTTATCTCCTACTATTGCTTTGAATGGTGATGTCCCTAATAGAGTTTGGTCTGGTAATAATGTTTCTTATGATCATCTTAGA
The DNA here is from genome assembly GCF_002878395.1 of Capsicum annuum. Taxonomy (NCBI): domain Eukaryota; kingdom Viridiplantae; phylum Streptophyta; class Magnoliopsida; order Solanales; family Solanaceae; genus Capsicum; species Capsicum annuum. The sequence continues at coordinate 50,031,436 of NC_061114.1, forward strand.
GTCTTTGGGTGTAAAGCCTTTGAGCATGTTCCTAAGAATGAAAGGTCAAAGTTGGATTTTAAAACTAGGCAGTGTATCTTCATTGGTTATGATCAAGGTAAATTTGGCTATCATTTCTATGATCCAGTTGAGAAGAAACTTTTTATAAGCCATGATGTTATGTTCTTTGAAGACCAACCAATTGAAGATTTTGACAAAGCTGAGACGGTTGATTCTCAGAATAGTGAGAGTCTAGTTGATATTGATCCAGTTGCTTTGATACTACTCCTAAAGAAAGTATTCATGATGATGAAAATCAAGTTAATAATGAAGATGATGATCATGTTCAGAATGACCAATATGATGTTGTTGATGCTCCAGTGCAAGTTGATATGGTTGATCAACAACCAGTTGTTAATGTTCCAGAGAGTTCTCTCAGACGATCTACTAGAGGGAGAATACATTCATCTTGTTATTCTCCTAATGAGTATTTACTCTTAACTGATGGGGGAGAACCTGAGAGTCTTGATGAGGCCATGGAAAGTGAAGAAAAAGAAAAGTGGTTTGATGCTATGGAAGATGAAATTAAATCTTTGCATGATAATCATACCTTTGATTTGGTTAAGCTGCCTAAAGACAGAAAAGATTTAAAAAATAGGGGGGTTTTGGGTAAAGCATGAAGATGGTAACCCAGTTCCACGATACAAGGTTAGATTGGTTGTGAAGGGATTTAACCAGAAAAAGGGAGTTAATTTTGATGAGATATTCTCTCTAGATATGAAGATGTAATCTATTCGTATGGTTCTAGGATTAGCTGCAAGTCTAAATTTACAGGTTGAACAAATGGATATTAAAACTACTTTTCTCTATAGTGACTTAGATGAATAAATTTATATGGATCAACCCGAAGGTTTTGAAGTCAAGAGAAAAGAGAATTATGTTTGCAAATTGAAGAAGAGCTTGTATGATTTGAAATAAGCTCCTAGGCAGTGGTACAGGAAGTTTGGTTTCTTTATAAGCTAGTAGGGCTTCAAGAAGACTACTTCAGACCATTGTATTTTTGTGCAAAAATTCTCTGATGGTGACTTTAGTATTGTGTTACTTTATATTGATGACATGCTTGTTGCTGGTCATAATGCTTGCAGGATTCAAAAGTTGAAGCAAGAGTTGAGTAAGTCTTTTTCTATGAAAGACTTAGGACCAACAAAGCAGATTCTTGGCATGCAGATTGTCTATGACAGAAAGGCTAAGAAGTTGTGGTTATCACAATAGAAGTACATTTAGAAAATACTTCGAAGGTTTAACATGAACAAGGCTAAGGTTGTCAGTACATCTTTAGCTATGCACTTCAAGTTGAGCACGAAGCAGTGTCCTTCCAGTGATGATGAGAAGAAAGATATGAAGAAAGTTCCTTATGCTTCAGCTGTTGGTAGTTTGATGTATGCAATGGTTTGCACAACACCGGATATTTCTCATATTATTGGTGTTGTTAGTCGTTTTTTTTCTAATTCGGGAAGAGAACAGTGGAATACTGTGAAGTGGATTATGAGATATCTTTGTGGAACTTCTAGTATGATTTTGTGTTTTGGTACAGAGAAGCCTATTCTTTGTGGTTATACTGATTCACATATGGCCGGTCATGTTGATACTCCCAAGTCTACTTTAGGGTATTTGGTTACTTTTGTAGGGGAGCTGTGTCTTGGCAATCTAGGTTGCAAAATGTGTTACTCTATCTACTACAGAAGCTAAGCTTATTGCTGCTATTGAAGCTTGTAAAGAATTGCTTTGGATGAAAAGATTTTTGGGGAAACTTGGTTGTGCTCAAGAGAGGTATGTGCTTCATTGCGACAGTCAAAGTGCCATACATCTTGGCAAGAATTCTATATTTCATGGTCAGTCTAAACACATTGATGTGAGATACCATTATATTCGGGATGTCTTGAATTCTAAGTTGCTTGAACTTGAGAAGATTCATACGGATGATAATGGTTCTAACATAATGAATAAAGCTTTACTAATAGGGAAGTTTGAAGATTGTTACATGATCACCAGGATGGCGGTCTAGTCCACATTGTTGGGAGGGGGAGAATTGTTGGGTTATTGGGTCTTTTTCCCTTCCTATATGGATAAATAAAGCCCAATTTGGACCAACACACTTTTGACCATAGGCCCATTACTATGGGGCATATATATTTATCTTTTTAGGTCTTATTCACCAACACAAAAAGAGAGTTTTCAGCAGCCAAAAAGAGACAAACAAAGTTGATTTTCGCACCTAAATTCCAGTCACAGCTGTCAACTTCAAATTTTGATTCCTGCTTCGTTTCTTGTCCGATTGATTTGATTTTTGGAATGAGTGTTACTCTCATCTCAATCTTTCATTAGGAACTAACGGAGCTTGATTTAGTGGCCTGTAGCTCCTTTTATTTATTCCCAAACAGTAGCTGCATTTTTTGTGCTTTCACTCCTTTATTTCTCTAGTGTTTGGTGTATGGTTTATGTATTGTTTATTGTTGTTTGGCACTTGTTTTTTGAAAATTTTGGAGAATAATATTGTAACTATTTGGTGATTATAGTGGAAGTTTGGTCCCGTAGTTTTTTACTCTTCACACCGAAGGGTTTTTCACGTAAATTTGGTGTCTTGTATCATTCCCTTTATTCTTGCCCTATCGTATTTGTCTGGTAATTCATTTTATGTCATATTACTTCATTTTTCTTGGTTTGCTTGTCTCTTCTTAGTTCAAATTGGAAGAGAAAGTTTAGACTTAGGTATTCTTTCGCTGCTACCTTATCGGGCTCTTTCATAGTGCTCCTGTCTTTCCCAATAAATATGTGCTGCAAAGTCACAAAAAATAGTTCTTTAATCAAAAAGTGTATGATTATTTATTGTTAATTGTGTTCATTATTGATTGTTAATTGTGTTCATTCCTTCATATCGCATTCCATAAACAAATATGACATTATATTCATTGTTTCAATAGGGAGATAAAAAGAATTTGGTGTAAAAGGAATTATGTATGATGCAACTATAAAATATAAAACGTTAATAGATACAATTGAAAATTAGTTGAGGATAGACATATTTTGGGAGTCTCAATTTACGGAGTTGGTGTATAAGATTCTACATACAAATGATGTATTCTTATAACTGGTTTTAGTGTATGAAAATGATACATAATACGATATCCATGAATTAGTTGAATAAATTTTGTTAAATTCAACTTATATACTCATTTCATACTTGAGTATTATTTTTTTTGAGTTCTCAATGTAAAAAATTGATATTAAAATTGGTATCGATGACGTTTTGTATATGTCACATTTGTATGAAATGAATTTTATGAATCTCATAAACAAATTTATTAATGTGGCAAATAATATATTAGAGTAACAAAACGTATACAGTAATGAACATCAACTTAATAAGATGTTTTCAATATAAAATACCCAATGATATAAACATCAATGATAGCGACCATGATATAAACTAAAAGACATTCACAAAACAACCAAATCGTGATACGGATTTTAATGATAAAACATAATTTATAAATTTTGAAAACACATAAATTTAATTTTTAAAATCTGACAAAGATTAATACCATTAGTTGACTAAGTTTCAAGTTAACTATACATTACATGAAAGAATACATAACTTAATTTTTAAGAACTGAAACAGATTAATAATAATGAAGATAAATAGATATGATTCAAACAAAAAAAATAAAATAAAAAACAATTTTACATTGAGTCGATTTTGTTACCCATAGCAATATTAGATGAAGAGAAACTCAAGTTCATATGCAAAAGGTAGAAAGTTTCAATAAAAAAAAGAAGGGAAAAAAATAATTTAAGGAAAAGAGAGTATATTAATGGTGAACAAAATCTTTTATCAATAAAGTAAATATGGAGAATCGTGTAAACATTAAAAAGGTAAAAAAAATATTTTACTGAAAAGTCAAAAAACGTGTATCAATATAGAAAATATCTTTATCAAATTTTACTCTTTAATTTTAGAACAAATTTGGTAACTTAATTGATTAAGTTTAAATAAAATATAAATAAATATAATTATTGAAGCCAACAATTATTCCTACCATAATTAACAAAAGAGTTGATGAGGAGAAGTAGATACTAAAGACTAAAAATTGGGAGTAGTTTGACTAATAATTATGACAAAATAATTTTTTAAATTAAAAAGTTAATTTTTTTAAAATTGCTATAACTTTCAATTATTTCTTCAATTCAATAATTATGAAAAAGTATTGCTATAACTTGCAATAAACAATCGAATAATTATATACAAGATAATTTTCACCTAATTCATCATATGATATTCTAATAATATTTCATAAATGAAAACAAAATTCAACATTGGTTCTTTGAAAAAATAATAATTGAAACAGAAAATACATTAGTTGCATCATTCTTTTTTTTGGGGGGAGGGGGGGATATTTTACATAAATTTGGACTAGTTTATGCATAATTACACTCTATTCCAACTATTTCAAAATTTCATAAAATTCAATTTTTTTGTTTTTTAGATACATAATATTAAAAGAGATACATAATTAATGTTACATCTGATGGATAAATGCATTAAAATTATATTATTTTTTGAGCTTAAGTATGTTACTGGTGATTTTTAGCGGAGTTATGCTAATAAATGGTAATGGGATAATTAGGATGAGTTTCAGAATTTATTGATCACATTTTGAGATGTTTTGGGAACTCAAAATAGTAAGGGTCTGCATTAAGAGTGTATGATATGAAATGGTTTCATGATACTTTTAATGCTTAAAATCAGAAAATATGCATGCACTTTGGTCTTTTTGTAGATATGATGTGTTTTTGTATTTGCATTGTAGGAAAGTAGGTTCTAGAGCTGAAAAGAAGATAAAGAGTTTAAGCATGAAGAGGACCCCACTTATGGGCTATAAGTGACACTTATGACCACCGTAAGTGGCCTTATAAATATTAGAAGAAAAACAATCTGAGTTCTGAAGTCTAAAGTTTGTTCTGATATTGATGGAGGGTCACTTACGGGGCATAATTACCACTTACACCCCCACAAGTGCCATTGTAGGTGGTGTTCTGCAGCATGCTAGATTATTTGACACTTACAACCTGCCTAGGGGTACGTAAGTACCACTTACGGCTCGTAAGTGGGTCCGTAAGTGGTTATCGGCCCAGTTTTACTTATTTGTTTTGGTTAAGATTTTTAGGTTTATGATGTATTCAATAAATACTCTTTTTATGTTTTTGCATTAGTTTATACACTCTTTACATTCACAACACTAAATTCATTCTAAGATTCAACTTTTGATCTTAAAATTCTTTATTCTTGGTTTTTATGGTTGATTATTAATTTGAGATTTTGAATTTTACTCTTAAATTATTGTAAGATTATTCATATGTTTTTATTCTTGAATTCAATAGATTTTCTAACAAATATGAGCGGCTAAATCACCTAACTAGGGTTGTGGGAACCCTAGATGAATAACAAAGTAAAAGAAGTGCTAAATTATTCGTGATCAGTGTTTATGTATGTATTGTGATCTTTCTCAATTTGATTGCTTTCTTAATGGATGGAGAAATTGAGAACCTGTCTGTATTCGAGATCATATTCACCAGTGAGGTTTAGATTAGGAAAAGAAGATTAGAACAGTAATTTAACCAACCCCCGTCTAATTAATTTGACACTTAAAAGTAGATAGTTAATCTGGTATCCAAGATAAGGGTTAGTAAGGCGACACTTTGAGACTCACAAGGTGAAGAGTAAAATTTATCAAAGGCGTTCACAGGATGGTTGGTAATACATATCTTATCAGATTCTGCATACAAGGCATCATAATAGTTTGACGAATCATGATAATTCTACGAAGTTAGAAAGTTAGGGGGAACACATTCCTAGTATTCATCTCATATTGATTTCAACCTAAGGCAATCAAGACTTGTTACTACTTTACTGTTTCTACAAAATCCCATTTACTTTTCTTTACTTTTCAGATATTTCAACAAGTTCGTAAGAGAAATTCGGCCTATTCACCGTGGGTTCAACCCCAACCTTTGTTTGGGTTCTTGTTTGACAGTGACCACATTGTACTTTCTTAGAGGGAATAATTTAGTCAACATTAAATTTTGGTGTTGTTGTCGAGGAATACAGTTTTTGCTTAATTGACAGAGTTTATTAAAGTCATTGGTTTTTAGTTTTTGGTTGTTCTTGTGGTATATGCAGTGTATGCCAGTGCTAGGAGTCAAGGAAATTCCTTGATCCCACCTGATCTAGAGCTTGAAAGAGCCGTATGATAAAATTATAGGATCTCAGAACATGATCATAATGCTCATCATGAGAAGCCTTGAGATGATCCTCTTTCTTTGAATCCGTCACTTTTGTATAGTGTTCAAGAGATAACAGAGGAAACCACATCTTGATTATTAGTTAAAGGGTGGAGGAAGGCTGCCCTATTGTGTAGAAGCCAGAATAATGCGAGAAGCAGAGCTTAACAGATCTAAGAGAGAGAGAGAGAGAGAGAAAGAGAGAGCACTCAAGCACCCCATCCTTTAAGTATTTGCTAGTATATGATGATCTATAAGAAGACTTAGGGTATGCCTACCGAGATAGGAGCTATCATTTCTCCTGAATTACCCTAAGGAGTGAAATTTGACATTACAAGTGCTATGATTTAGCTACTTAATCTGAAGGGTGTGTTTGCTGGTATGCTGATAATGATGCCAATATGCACAACATGAATTTTGTTGGGATATTTACTTTGTATAATTTACCTAGGGGTGAGTTAGGAAGTTTTGAGATTAAGGTTCTTCCCATTCTCTTTGACTAGTGAAACGATACTATGGTTAGGGGAACTACATCATGGGTCCATCACTAATTGCAACGAACTACAAAAATAGTTCTTGGACCAATTCTTTTCGTCTTCTAGGATGCTACAGTTGAAGGATGATATTTATAATTTTAGGTAATTTTATTTATAACCATTGGTCAAGGCATGGTTGAAGTTCAAGAAGAAGTTGATGATGGTGCCCAATCATAGGATTTTAGGGAGGAATTTACTTGAGATATTCTATATAGCTATTAATGCCAACACCAAATTTGTTGCAGATACTATTACTACTGAAGCTTTTATGAGCCTACATTGGGAGTTAGCTTAAAAAATCTTAGAACGAGTCTTCATTACCAACTGAGGGTGGCATACTTAGAAGAAATAAAGAGGAGCTGGTACTTATGCCATTAGTGCTTCTAGTAGGTAGAGAGTCATAAATGATACAGTGGCTCAAGAGGTTGCACAACTAAGAATGGAGATTATGTTACTGACTAAGCAATTTGAAACTTTGAGTTCAGAAAAGGTGAATTTCTAGGCACTCAAGGTAAGGCTCCTCGATTGTATGATCTGGATCTCAAGGAAGAATAAAGTACCTAGATAGAGAGATGGTGAGCTTTCAAGCTAAGGGCCAAGGGCCTAATCAAGATATTTAGAACTCGAGGCAAGGAAATCAATATAATCACTATTATGGGGGATAAATATAGGGATTAAAGTAGAGAGAGATGGTGACTAGAGATGAAAGGATGACTATAAGAAGAAGAGTAATGCATATGTTCCAGCGGGGAACCATGATACTAATTCAAGGATGAAAACATTGCTTATTAAGCTGGTTAAAGGTTAAGAGAATCAAGAGAGTTGACTTAAGGAGACTAAGGCAATATTTTAATACTGGGCTAGAAAGTTGTGTCACTTGCTACCGCAATTAAGCAGCTTGAAAAATAGTTTGGTTAGATGTCAGCTACTTTGAGTCAACATTAATTGGGCACTCTTCCAAGAAATAATATGCTGATTTTGAAGAATAACAATCAATGCTTATCCATTACCACTTGAAATAGAAAGGAAATAATTGATCTCCCTATGCTTGTAATTAAAGAGGTAAGGGATGATGCTGTTGTTATTAATAAGGCAACCGAAGTAGAATCTGACAAATTGGTGACTAGTGGTGAGTTATCAAAAACATTGATGATTATTGATAAATAAGTGAAGAAGAAAGTCGAGCCTGTATTGAAAACCATTCCATGACCTCCCCCACCTTTTCCTTAGAGATTGAAGAAGAAATAAGAGGAAGAGAAGTATCAAAAGTTCATATCAATGTTGAAGAAACTTTTTGTCCATATTTCTCTTGTGGAAGCATTGGAGAAGATGCCTAGCTATGAAAATTTCATGAAGGATTTGGTTACTAATAAATGGATGGTGACTTTTGATCCTGCCGATAATATGCAAAAATGTAGTGCTACTGCTTCCCAATCTTTGGTGGAGATAAAGGAGGACCTCGGAGTATTTATTATTCCATATGCTATTGGGTCCTTCAAATTTTCTCAAACTTTATGCGATTTAAGAGCTAGTATAAATCGGGTGTCATTGGTTGTGTAGAAGTAGTTGGAGTTGGGGTGACCCAAACCAACATCCATGAGACTATTGATGGTCGACCGTATTGTGAAGAAACTGATTGGTATTTTTTGTGATGTGTTAGTGAAGGTGGATTTCTCCATATTCCTAGTTGATTTTGTGATTCTCGATTGTTAGGTGGATTTTGATGTTCCTATTATATTGGGAAGTTCCTTCCTGGCTAAGGGTAGGGCATTGGTTGACATGAAGATGGGGTAGATGATATTTTGTCCCAATAATAAACAAGTTATGTTTAATATGTATCAGTCGATGCGTCATTCGAAGGATATGCAGGTGGTGTCTATGATAGAGATTATTGATGTTGATGTATTCACTGTACCTATTAAGGAAAGATTTGGGGTTGAGGCACTAGTAGTAGTCATTATGAGCTTTGACAATGATGGTATCAAGTAATATGATGAGATGGTGAGAGAACTCTATGGCAGAGGTTCTTACTCTTATGCTTTGAATAAGTTAGATCTTGATTTGAAAAATAGAGCAACTCCGCCAGCTTGACCATCTATTAAGGAGCCACCAGTTTTGGAATTGAACACCCACCCCTCTCATTTGTGATAAATATTTTTAGGGGCCAACAATACCTTATCAATCCTTCTTGCTACTGATATGATGGATACATAGGTTGAGGCATTGATTTCAGTCTTGTAAAAATTTAAGAGGGCTATCGAATGGAGTATTGTAGATATTATGGGGATTCTACTTAGGATTTATACTCATAAAATTTAGCTTGAATTAAATTATGTGCCAAACATCGAGCACCATCATCTTTTGAACCTACCTATTTAAGAGGTGGTAAAGAAAGAAATCATAAAGTGTTACATGCAGGAGTGGTTTATCCCATTGCTGACGGCAAGTGGGTGAGTCTGATTCAATGTATACCTAAGAAAGGTGGGATCACAATGATCCCAAATGAGAAGAACATATAGTGCCTAGAGACCGATTACTAGATGGAGAGTGTGCATGGACTATAGAATGTTAAACACTTGGGCACAAAAGTACCATTTTTCTATGCCTTTCTTTGATTAGATGCTAGAAATACCTGCAGGTAGAGGTTGGTTTTAATGCCCCAGGTTTTTGGTCCTTGAAAGTTTTCTAAAATTTTATCCTTATTGTCCTAACTATAACTCACCCTACGACTCGTAGGGTGTCTTTACAGGCCAAGTGACCCTATTCATAAGGTGGCTAGTGAATGGTGTTTAAGTTACTATCCTAGGTATGACTTGGGGACACGAGTCATAAAGATCCATGATGAGTCATTGGGATCGAATCATAATCAAATCTAAAATTAGGTGGCAAAGTTCTGCTCTGAGTACGAGTGGATCACTATAAGTTGTAAGGACTTGTTACGAGTTGTTGGGAGCAAATTGTAGGATATCTAGTGCTTATGCATTGGGTTTTGCGTTGACCACGATTAGACCCTACGAGTCGCATGGTCCCATGACGAGTGGTTCTAGTTGATTTATAGGGTTAACAGTTTGTGGGTATCCTTGGAACTATCTTTGTTATGACTTAGGGTGATGAGTCATTATAAGTCTATATGAGTCATATAGTGACCCGTAGTCACCGATGAGTAAATTTCTAGCTTTTAATTTAAGGGTATTTTGGATAATTTCCCCCTCAGCCAATTAAAACCCCACATCTATAAAGTAGTTAAGGGGGTTATATCTTATCCTTAACGTACTTAAACTCTTCAAAAGCTCTTTCAAATTCTTTCAAGTGGCCATACTTAGGTTTTTTAAGAAGTAGATCATCAAAGGGCTCAAAGGTTGAATTCCTTCCATAAAACTTGGAATTTCAGGCATGTTAGTCTTCCCTCATTATTAATTTGTTAAAAGCATAGTGTTTAAAGTATTGTCCATAAGGTATTGATGTTGGTTTTGAAATAAGGGTTGAGAGTTTTTAATGCTTGTTGTTGAACAATGTTTTCCTATGGTTTACATATGATTATTCATGCTTTAATTATGGTTTTGAACTTGTGGGTGCATGGGTATGGTGAATGAACTAGGAAATTATGATTTTTCCCAAAATTTGTGACTTTTGAAGTGGTTATGACCCCAACTCCATATTGTGAAATTGGTTTTAATTATGAGAAATATGGGAATTTGTAAAATTTAACCAAGGATTTGTGAATTTCCCCAAGTGATGTAATTATTTTGGCATGTTGTTATTACCTTACAAGTATAGTTGGTATGAAGATACCAAAAATTTATGCCTTAATGTGGAATATGGTTCAATGAATGGAAATGTGTGATGATTGTTTTAAGTTGGGCTTAGAAAAGGGTTGTGTAGTTGAGTCGTGAAAGAAGAGGTCTGTGTGTCTGATACCAGAAACTATGATTGCTGATGTGGGAGCCAACATGACCAAGTAGGTTTGAGTTCCCCTCATTATTATTTCATGATTAGGAGAGTTTGAGTCCCTCGTGTATATATATATATATGAGATTATTCTCTGGTTCGTATGGTTGTACGCACTGGGGCTCGACCAGGTGGTGAGAGCTGGAGCCCAAATAGCTCATAGGTACATGTTAAGATGATTGAGCTACATAATCCATGCTAAAGTTTTAAAGTGCATGTTAAGCTTTGATCCCAATACCGGCATGTGAAGTATATATATATATATGCATTTGATTATATGCATTGGGTTTTAATGATTTTGAACTATTAATCATGATATTATGTTATTCTTATCCCTGAGTTACATTCTACCGTTCACCTCTCTAATCATCTTTGGACATTGTATCCCGACGTAATGTAGGAACTAGTCATACTTCTACTTCTCTTGCTTAGTGATTAGGATTTCAGGATTATCTCATGAGTAGATGTTGAAGTGGTGTACTTCTATATATTGAAAGTCTATGTTTCATTTTTTGGTGTCTTAAGTTTCAGACTGTTTAAACTTGTTCTAGCTATAGTCGGGGGCATGTCCCGACACTTTATTAATATTTAATTTTGGTAGAGTCTTTGTTTGGAGTATTGTGGATATTAGGCGATGTAACTCAATTGTTTGGCTGGTTATAGGTTGTCGATTATGGACTTGTTTTGAATTTTCTTAATCTTGTTTCATGCTTAATTATGGTTGTGTAGCACGTCATACTTATAAGGGAGAGGCTACGAGGCATTTTGGAATATTTCCCTTTCTTGTTGTTCTATTTTAATTGTTACTATCCTTTAGCATAAGCCGGGGGTCTATCAAAAACAACCTCTCTACTTCTTCAGAGGTAGCGGTATGGTCTGCATACATCTTACCCTCCCTAGGCCCCACTTTATGGGAATACACTAGGTTTGTTATTGTTATTATTATTGTTCTATTTTAAGCTATAGAGTCTAAGGTCTTGAGTCTCCTCTAATTCTCGTTTATTCGTCTTTCAAATCATGCCTCTAAGAAAATCTAATGTCCATGGGAACTTTTTTTCCCTTCTGAGGACAATATGGATAGCCCTCATCCTACTCTAGGAGTTCAGAGCCGGTCTAGGCTCTAGCATATGTCTAATGCCGAGTTTCTCCAGTTTATTAATTTGCTTAACCAGCTGGTGGCCTCTCAAACTGAGTGTGTTGCTTCTGTTGTTCTACCCTCTACGGGCACTAGAGTTGGCCAATTTATGAGGTTGAGTCCTCTTACTTTGACTGGTTCTAAAGTGTAAGAAGATCCTTAAAACTTCATTAATGAGATGTAAAAGATCTTCTATGTAATGCATGCTACTGATATGAAAGGTATAGAGTTTGCAGCTTATTAGTTGAAGGATGTAGGATACCAATGGTATGAGAAGTGGGACTAGTCTAGGGGTGATGATGTTGAGTTTGCTTGGTGAGATGATTTATCTTGTGCTTTCATTGATTGCTTATTTCCTCAAGAGTTGAGGAAGGCGAAGAGCGAGGAATTTATGAATCTTAAGTAAGGCAGGATGTCCATAAAGGAGTATGCTTTGAAGTTTTATCAGCTATCACGATGTGTTACTGAGTTGGTGTCTAGCATTAGGGCTAGAATTAGGAAGTTTACCTTTAGGTTATCCTGTGAGTTTATCTTGGAGAGCAAGGCTACCTTATTGAACAAAGATATAAATATTTCTAGACTTGTAGTGTATATACAACAAGTAGAAGAAGAAAAGAAAAAGCAAGTAGAGATGAGTGAAAGACAGAATAAGAGGTTTTGCTACTCAAATCAGGGTGGAGGTCAACAACAAACTGGTAGAGATGTGGAAAATGGTCTAAGAAGATATGGGACAATTTTGGTTTCTACTCTACGGCTAGTAATCCTTATTCAAAGATATTGGGTGATCGTCATTCTCAGTATAACAGTGGCTTTAGAGCACCAGGACCTAAGCATTGGGCTAGCGGGGCTTAGTCCAGTCCGTTATGTCCTCTTTATAGATTTTATGGTCAGGCATTTTGTGGTTTTTGTGAAGAAAGAAGGAACAAGTGCTTTAACTATGGTAAGATTGTTCATATGTAGAGGGGTTGTCCTTCTAAGGTTTCCTTTGGAGCAAATAAGATTCCTATTTCTACTTCATCCGCTCCTATGCCAAAGGATTCTACTTCTGCTTATGGCTCTAGCACTGATCAGAACCATTTGTACTCTTTTACCACTCGCTAGGATTTATAGGCATCCCCCGATGTTGTAACTGGTATGCTTAAAATCTTTTCTCATGATTTATATTGTCTACTTGATCCAGGGTCTACTCTTTCTTATGGGACCCCTTATATGGCTATCAGTCCCTTTCTCTGTGTCCACCTCGGTGGGTGATTTTATTGTGGCTAGAAAGGTCTATAGGGATTGTGTGATGTTGGTCTATGGTAGAGAGGCCTTGGTAGATTTGATAGAGTTGGACATGCTATACTTTGATGTGATTTTAGGGATGGATTGGTTGCATTCATTCAATACATCTCTTGATTATCGGACTCAAAGGATCAATTTCCATTTCCTAAATGAGCCAGTAATTGACTGGGAAGATAGTTCCCTAGTACCCAAGGAAAGGTTCATATCGTATCTTAGAGCCCTAAAATTGGTTTCTAATGGGTACCTCTATCACTTAGTATATGTTAACGATTCTAGATCTGAAGGTCCTTCTTTGCAGACTGTACTTATGGTCTTTGAATTTCCTGAGGTATTCCCTAATAATCTTCCGGGTGTTTCTTCGAATAGGGAAATTGATTTTGGGATTGATCTTCTTCCAGACGCTCATCTTATTTCTATCCCTTATTACAGAATAGCTCTGATTGAGTTTAAAGAACTCAAGGAGCAGTTGAAAGATCTTTTTGACAAGGGTTTTATCCGCCCTAGTGTGTCTCTGTTAGGTGCTCCAGTTCTTTTCATGAGTAAGAAGGATGGGTCCCTTCGAATGTTTATAGATTACCACCAACTAAATAAGGTGACTTTAAAGAATAAGTATCCCCTTTCAAGAATTGCTGACCTATTCGATTAGCTCTAAGGTGCTAAATTCATTTACAAGATTGATCTTTGGTCGTGTTACCATTAGTTAAAGATTAGGGAGGTGAATATCTCTAAGACTATTTTTCCAACCCGATATAGTAATTCTATGCTTTTGGTGATGTCCTTTAGTTTAACTAATTTTCCAGCCGCATTTATGAATATGATGAATTGAGTTTTTCGTTAGTTTTTGGATTTGTTCATGATCATCTTTATTGATGATATTTTGATGTATTTAAAGAGTGAGGTGGATCATGACGATCGCCTCTACCTTGTGTTGCAGACCCTAAAAGGTCAATATTTATATGCAAAGTTCTCTAAGTGTGCTTTCTGGTTGAATGTTGTGACTTATCTAGGTCATGTTGTTTCTAGTGAAGGGTTCACAATAGATCTACAAAAGATTGCAGTGGTTAAGAGGTGGACTACACCCATGACTCCATCTGACATTTGGAGCTTCTCTGGTTTAGCCGGTGATTAAGAAGGTTTGTAGAGAGTTTCTCTTCTATTACTGCCCCACTGACTAAGTTGACCTAGAAAAAGGTAAAGTTCTTGTGTTCTGATGCTTCTGAGGGTAGTTTTAAGATACTAAAGAATAAGTTGACTTCGGCTCCGATTTTGACTCTTCTTGAGGGAACTGACGATTTTGTTGTCTATTGTGATGCATCTCGAGTAGGACTGGGTTATGTGTTGATGCAGTGGTTTTTGCATTAAAGATTTGGCGGCACTATTTGTATGGGGTTTATGTGGATACTTATTCTAATCATAAGATCTTGCAATAAGTGTTCACTCAGAAGGATCTAAATCTTAGGCAAAGGAGATGGAGTGAGTTTCTCAAGGACTATGACATGAGTCTTCACTATCATCCAGGTAAAGATAACATGGTTGTTGATGGTCTTAGCAGATTTTTCATGGAAAGCTTGTCTCATGTGGATGAGGGGAAGCGATATTTGGTAAAGGATATTCACTGTTTCAATAATCTTAGAGTTCACCTCTTGGATTTCAAAAAGGGTGGTGTTATAGCTTAAGAGGTAGCGAAGTCATCTCTTGGAGTGGAGGTGAAGGAGAAGCAGATGTTAGATACTATCTTGATACAAATCAAGAATGATATAGGTAGGCAGAAGGTAATAGTTTTTGAGATTGGTAGTGATGGTATCTTGCGGTACCAAGGTATATTATGTGTTCCTGATATTGATGGGTTGCAAGGTAGAATTTTTGCCCAAGCCTATGAGTTGAGTTATACTTTTCATCCTTGTTCGACGAATATGTATCATTATCTTAAGGAAATTTATTGGTGGAATAATATGAAGTGTGATATGGCCAATTTTGTGGCTAAGTGCATGGTATGTCAGCATGTGAAGATGGATCACTTGAGGCCATGTGGGTTGACTCAAGAGATTAAGTTGCCGGTGTAGAAATGGGAGATAATTAATATGGATTTTGTTACTGGTCTTCCACGGTCTCTTCATCAATTTGATTTGATTTGGGTTAATGTGGATAGGATGACTAAGTATGCTCACTTCTTACCCGTGAGAACTAATTTCTCTTCCTAGGATTATCATAGTTGTTTATTGAGGAGATTGTGAAGTTGCATGGTACTCTAGTCTCCATCTTATTTGATTGGGGAACTCAATTCTCATCTCACTTTTGGAGGTCTTTCTAGAAAAGTTTGGGGACTAAGTTAACCTTTAGTACTGCTTTCCACCCACAAATGGATGGGAAAACGAAGAGGATGATTTAGGTCTTGAAAGACATGCTTCGGGCTTGTGTGTTTGATTATGGTGGTAGTTGGGTTGACCAATTCCTTCTTATAGAGTTTGCTTACAACAATAGTTATGACTCTAGCATTGGCATGGATCCGTTTATGGCCTTATATTATTGGAGGTATAGGTATCCTATTAGGTGGTTTGAGGTTAGTAAAAATAAGTTATTTGGTTCTGATTTGGTTCACTAAGCCACGGAGAAGGTGAAGTTGATTCAAGATAGACCTAAGGCTGCCCAAAGTTGCCAAAAGTTCTAGGTAGATGTGAGGCGAAGAGAGTTGGAGTTTAGTGTTGTTGATTGGGTATTTCTGAAGGTGTCTCCCATGAAGGGAGTGACACTATTTGAAATGAAAGGGAAGGTCAGTCCCCATTATATTGGTCCATACTTGGTTTTGAATAGGGCTGGTAATGTTGCTTACGAATTGGAGTTGCCTCCTAGTTTGAGATCAATTTCTCCTTTTTTATATATTTTGATATTGAGAAAGTGTGGGGGTGATCCTTTGATGGTTTTACCTTTAAAGGAGACGGGTATTTTAGATTTTTTCCCCTACGACGATGTCCCAATTGAGATTTTGGATTGACAAGTCCATCGATTACGGACAAAAGATGTGACTTCGGTAAAGGTTCTTTGGAGGAACCCAAAGGTAGATGAAGCTACTTAGGAAGCTAAACAGGACATGAAGTTGAAGTATCCGTTCTTGTTTCCCATTCCAGATAATCATGCTTGAGGTGTGAGTATTCCATAACATCTTTGTTTTTTAACTTTGTTAAAGGAAATCATGATTTTCTTGGTATCTTTATTTTTTGTCTTTGTTAAAGGTAAGTGTGGTAGTGTTTGGAGTAAAGTCATGCTAATAAATGCCTTGTCCTATCATTCGCGGATGAATGATCCTAAGGGGGGTGTATGTAACGCCCCTAGTTTTTGGTCCTTGAAAGTTTTCTGAAATTTATCCTTACAATCCTGACTACCACTCACCCTACGAGTCATAGAGTATCTTGACGGGTGAAGTGAACCTAGTCATAAGGTGTCCAGTAACTGGTATTTGAGTTACTATCTTGGGTATGAATTGGGGACATAAGTCGTAAAGATCCATGATTAGTCACTGGGATAAGACCATAACCAAATAAAAAATTATGGCAAAGTTTTTCTCTAAGTATGTGTGGCTGACTATGAGTCATAAGTACTTATTACGAGTCATTTGGTTCAAATCGTAGGATGTCCACTATTTTCCAAATTGTGTTCTAATTTGACCATGACTAGACCCTATGAGTCGTAGGCTCCTACAAAGAATGGTTCCAGTTGAGTCATAGAGACAACAGTGCGTGGGTGCTTGGGAACTGTCGTGGCTATGACTCAGGGTGATGAGTCGTAATGAGTCTATACAAGTCGTATAATGACATGTATCCACTGATGACTAAAAATCAAGATTTTAAATTAAGGGTACTTGGGATAAATTCCCCCTCACCCAATTATAACCCCACGTCCATAAAGCACTTAAGGGGGTTATATCTCACCCTTAATGTACTTAAACTCTTCAAAAGCTCTTTTAAACTCTCTCAAGCAGCCATACTTAGGGTTTCCAAGAATTAGGTCATCTAAGGGCTCAATGGTTGAATTCCTTCCTAAAACTTAGTATTTCAGGTGTGTTACACTTCCCTCATTGTTAATTTGTTAAAAACATATGTTTTAAAGCATTGTTCATGAGGTATTCATGTTGGTTTTGAAACAAGGGTTGAGGGTTTGAATGCTTGTTGTTGAACAATGGTTTCCTATGGTTTACATGTGATTATTCATGCTTTAATTATGGTTTTGAACATGTGGGTGAATAGGTATGGTGAATGAACTAAGGAATTGTGATTTTCCCCAAACTTGTGACTTTTGAAGTGGTTATGACCCCAACCCCATATTGTGAAATTGTTTTTAAAATGAGAAATATGGGAATTTGTAAAATTGAACCAAGGGGTTTGTGAATTTCCCCAAGTGATGTAATTTTTTTGGCATGTTGTTATTACCTTGAAAGTGTAGTTGGTATGACGATACCAATAATATATCCCCTAATATGGAATATGGTTCAATGAATGGAAATGTGTGGTACTTGTTTTAAATTGGTCTTAAAGGAGGGTTGTGTAGCCGAGTCATAAAAGTAGAGGTCCGAGTGATCGATAATAAAAACTGTGATTACTGATGCGTGGGTCGAAATGAACAGGGAGGTTCGAGTCCTCATTATAATTTCATGATTAGGGAGATTTGAGTCCCCCGTAAATAATTACATGATTGGATGCTTAAGTCAACTTAGTATATGATTGGGAGGTTCGAGTCCCTTGTGTATATATATGAGATTATTCTCTGATTCATGCAGCTACATACACTAGGTCCCGACAAGGGGTGGGAGCTTGGCCCATATAGCCTGTTGTTATATGTTAAGATGGTTTAGATACATAATTCATGATCAAGTTTTCAAGTTCATGTTAAGCCTTATTCCCTATCTTATATATATATATATGCATTTTATTATGTGCATTGGGTTTGAATGATTTTGAACTGTTGATCATGAAATTATGTTATCCTTATCGCTGAGTTACATGCTAGCGTTCATCCCGCTAACCGTCTTCGTACGTTGTACCCTACGTAATGCAAGAACTGGTCATACTTCTACTTATCCTACTTAGTGATTAGGATTTCAGGATCAACTTGAGAGTTGGCATTGAAGTGGTGCGCTTCCATACATTGGAAGTCTATGTTTCATATTTTGGTGTCTTATGTCTAAGACTTTTTAGACTTATTTTGGCTATAGTCATGTCATGTCTCGACACTTTGTTGATATTCAGTTTTGATAGAGGCTTTGTCTGGACTACTGTGATATTGGGCTGTATGTCGGTTGATTTTTTGGCCAGTCGTTGATCGGCGGTTATGGACTTATTTTTAATTTGCTTAATCTTATTGCATGCTATCTTGTTATCTTTTTGAAATTCATCCGACATTGGGGAATGTTGTGTCTGGTTAGGTGAGGTGCAGGGGGTTATTTTTGGTCTATGTGGGACTTGAGATACCCGTCACGGCCAGACCTTGGTTCGGGTCGTGACATTGGTACTATATTCTTGATAGTTATTCGGGGTATAATCAAATTTTCACTACCCCCGAAGACTAAGAGAAGACTACTTTTACATGCCCATATGGTACTTTTTCTTTCAAGAGGATGCCTTTAGGACTTTGCAATGCTCCTTCTACCTTTCAGGGTTGTATGATATGGATATTTTGTGATTTGGTGGAGGACACTATATATGTCTTTATGGATGACTTTTTGGTTGTTGGAGACGTGTTTGATGATTTTCTGGACCATTTAGCTAATGCACTTCAGAGATGTAAGGAGTGCCACCTGGTGTTAAATTGGGTAAAGTTCCACTTTATGGTGAATAAAGTGATTGTTCTCTGACACAATATTTCAAAGAAGGGTATTGAGGTCGACAAAGAAAAGATAGAGGTGACTGAAAAATTACCTCCACTAGTTTCTATTAAAGGTATCATAAGTTTCTTGGGTCATGATGGGCTCTATAGGAAGTTCATCAAGGACTTCTCTAAAATTGCTAACCAATATGTAAATTTCTAGAGAAGAAAGTGAATTTCATGTTTGATGATGCGTGTGTTAAAGCCTTTGTGTGCCTTAAGGAGTGGTTAATTTGGGCTCCCATTATTCTTTCTCCAAATTGATCCTTGCCTTTTGAGGTGATGTGTGATGTTAGTGGTGTGGATTTAGGAGCTATCCTAGGCCAACGACATGAGAATATCCTTCACCCAATCTACTATACCAACAAAGCATTAAACCACGCACAAAAAAATTGTACAATTACTGGGCAGGAGTTACTGATGGTGGTTTTTGGTTTTGAGAAATTCAATCTTATTTGATAGACACCAAAGTCACTGTTCATATTGATCATACAACCTTGAGGTATCTTATATCAAAGAAAGATGCAATGCCGAGGTTGATCATTTGGTACTTTTGTTGCAAGAATTTGACTTTGAGGTGAAAGATTGGAAAGGCACTAAAAAATAGGTTACAGATCACCTATCCTACCTCAAGGAGGAGGTAATGCTGAAATTAGGGGATGAGCTTAAAATTGATGATACTTTTTTCAAATGAGCGAGTCTTGGTATTATTACAAGACTTAATCCCCTGGTTTACTAATTTTCCCAACTATTTGGAAAGTGATCTTGTCCCAGAAGATTTATAATTTCAGCAGCGCAAGTGGTTCATGCATGAGTTGAGAAAGATGTTCTGGGATGAGCCTTATCTTTTTTGGGTATGTGCGGATGGAGTTATTAGGAGGTGTATTCTTTAGGTAGAGATGATAAGCATTCTTGAAACTTGTCATTCATCACTATTTGGGGGTCATCATGGTGGTACCCGTACAACCCATAAAAGGGTACTATTGGCTAACTATTTACAAAGATACTCATGATTATGCTTAGGCTTATGGATAATGTCAGCAGGAATATAATATTTCACGAAAACATGAGCTCATCATGACACCTATCTTAGAGTTAGAGTTGATTGATGTGTGGGAAATTGATTTTATCGGTTCGTTTGTGAGTTCTTATGAGATAAAGTAGATACTGGTGGCAGTTGACTGTGTTTCTAAATAGGTAGATGTGTTTGTGCTTCTAAACAATGAGATTTAAAGTGTAATGCCTTGAGTTTTTGGTCCTTGAAGATTTTCTGAAATTTTATCCTCTCTGTTCTAACAATGACTCACCCTAGTCGTAAGGTGTCCAGTGAATGGTGTTTCAGTTACTATCCTAGGTACGACTTGGGGACAAGAGTCATAAAAACCCATGATAAGTGATTGGGATCGAATCGTAACCAAATTAGAAATTAAGTGGCAAAGTCCGCTCTAAGTAAGAGTGGCTCACTATGAGTTGTAAGGACTTGTTATGAGTCATTAGGTGTAAATCGTATAATGTACAGTGTTTACTCAATTGGGTTTTGTGTTTATTACCTATGGACCCTATGAGTCATAGGGTCCCATAATAAGTGGTACTAGTTGAGTCATAGGGTCAACAGTGTATGAGTGTCCTGGGAACTGTCTTGGTTACGACTCAGATCACTAATTTTTAGCTTTTACTTTAAGGGAATTTTGGATAATTTATCTCTCACCCAATTAAAACCCCACGTCCATAAAGCACTTAAGGGGTTATATCTCATTCTTAACATACTAAAACTCTTCTAAAGCTCTTTCAAATTCTCTCAAGCAACAATACTTAGGGTTTCCAAGAAGTACATCATCCAAGGACTCAAAGGTTAGATTTTTTATGTAATACTCTTTTGAGGATTATGCAAAGTTGTTCATTGAGAAGATCATGAAGTTTTATGGTAATCCACTCTCCATCATATCTAATCTAGGTACTGAGTTTTCATCTCACTTTTAGAGGTTATTCCAGTGAGGTTTAGGGACTAAGGTGGCCCTTAATACTCCATTCCACCCACAGATGGATTGGCAAGCGGAAAGGACAATTTAGGTCTTGGAAGATATGCTTCGAGACCGTGTACTTGATTTTGGTGGTGGTTGGATTGACCACTTTCCTATCATAGAGTTTTCTTGCAACAAAAGTTATTACTCTAGCATTAGTATGGCTCCGTTTGAGGCCTTGTATGGTATGAGGTGTAGGTATCCTATTGGGTGGTTTGAGTTTGGTGAAAATAAGTTAATTGGTCCTAATTTGATTCACCAAGCCAATGTGATGGTGATTTAGGATAGACTTACGTCCACCTTAAGTTGCCAGAAGTCCTATGCGTATGTGAGGCAAAGGGAGTTAGAGTTCAGTGTTGGTGACTAGGCGTTCTTAAAGGTGTCTCCTATGAAAAGAGTGATGCAGTTTGGTTAGAAGGGAAAGCACA
Source organism: Capsicum annuum (assembly GCF_002878395.1). Taxonomy (NCBI): domain Eukaryota; kingdom Viridiplantae; phylum Streptophyta; class Magnoliopsida; order Solanales; family Solanaceae; genus Capsicum; species Capsicum annuum. Next base: position 50,052,962 of record NC_061114.1, read on the forward strand.
TTCCTCATTATGTCTGTCCGAACTTGATTGTGAAGAGGGTTCGAAATGTTGTTTATGAATCGGAGTATCCTTCTAATTTTAGATCTATTCATCTGGTGTTTCATGTTTCAATGTTGAGAATGTGCGTCGGTGATCCTTCTATTGTTATTCCTTAGTAAAGGTAGGTATTTCAGATTCCTTATCCTATGAGGAAGTCTCGGTTAAGATTTTGGATTGGGAAGTCTGTCGGTTACGGACAAAGGACGTGGCTTTGGTAAAGGTTCTTTTTGAGGAAGCTACTTGGGAAAATGAGAAGGACATGAAGTCCATGTATCCATTTTTGTTCCCCATTTCGGATAATCGTGCTTGAGGTATGTGTATTCCTTAACATCTTAGTGTTTTGGTGATTTCCTTGGCATCTTTTTTCTGTCTTTGTTAAGGGTAAAAGTAGTTGTATGTGAAGTCAAATCGTGCTAATAAATGCCTTGTCCAATCATTTAAGGATGAATGATCCTAAGGGAGAGAGTATGTAAAGCCCCGAGTTTTTGGTCCTTGAAAATTTTCTAAAATTTTATCCTCACTATCTTGACTATGACTCACCCTACGAGTTATAGGGTGTCTTGATGGGTTAGGTGACCCTAGTCATAAGGTGTCCAGTGAATGGTGTTTGAGTTACTATCCTGGGTATGACATGGGGACCCGGGTATTAAAGAATCATGATAAGTCATTGGGATTGAATCATAACCAAATAAAAAATTAAGTGGCAAAGCTCTGCTCTGGGTACGAGTGGCTCACTATGAGTCGTAAGGACTTGGTATGAGTCTTTGTGTGCAAATCATGGGATGTCCAGTGTTCACCCAAATAGGTTCTGTATTGATTACAAATGGACCCTATAAGTCGTAGAGTCCCATGGAAAGTGGTACCAGTTGAGTCGTAAGGTCAATAATGTGTGGGTTTCCTTGGAACTGTCTTGCCTATGACTTAGGGGGTTGAGTCATAATGAGTCTATATGAGTCTTATAGTGAACAATAGTCATTAACGACTAAATTCCATATATTAATTTAAGGGTCTTTTGGACAATTCCCTGCTCACCCAATTAAAGCCCCACATCCATAAAGCATTTAAGGGGGTTATATCTTATCCTTAACGTACTCAAACTTTTCTTAAGCTCTTTCAAATTCTCTCAAGAAGCCATACTTAGGGTTTTTAAGAAGTAGGTCATCTAAAGGCTCAAGGGTTGGGTTCTTTACTTAAAACTTGGTATTTCAGGCATGTTATTCTTCCCTCATTGTTAATTTGGTAAGCATATAAGTTTTTAAGTATTGCTCATTAGATATTGGTGTTGGTTCTGAAACAAGGGTTGAGGGTTTTGAATGCTTGTTGTTGAACACAGTTTTCCCATAGTCTACATCTGATTATACTTGCTTTAAACGTGGTTTTGAACTTGTGGGTGCATGGGTATGGTGAATGAACTAGGAAATTGTGATTTTCCCCAAACTTATGACTTTTGAAGCGGGTATGACCCCAATCCCATATTGTGAAATTTGTTTTTAATTATAAGAAATATTGGAATTTGTAAAAATTGAACCAACGTAGTCGTGATTTTCCCCAAGTGGTGTAATTATTTTGGCATGTTGCTGTTACGTTGCAAGTATAGTTTGTATGACCACACCAATAATGTGTGCCTTATTGTGAAATATGGTTCAATGAATGAGAATGTGTGGTGAATGTTTTTAATTGGGCTTTAATGAGGGTTGTGTAGCTGAGTCATGAGAGTGGAGGTCGGAGTGACCGATACTTAAAACGACATTTGCCAATGTGGGGGTCAAAGTGACCAGGAAGGTTTGAGTCCCCCTCAATATTATTACATAATTAGGGAGGTTCGAGTCCCCATACATCATTACATGATCAGGTGCTTAAGTCAACTTAGTATATGATTGGGAGGTTAGAGTCTCCTGTTTATATATATGAGATTCATCTACGGCTCTTGCGGCTACATGCACTAGGGGCCGACTAGGGGGTAAGAGTTAGGGCCCTTATAGCCCGTGGGTACATGTTATGATGGTTGAGCTACACAATCCAGGCTAAAGTTATAAAGTGCATGTTAACCCTTATTCCTTATCCCAGCATGATATATATATATATATATATATATATATATATGTATGTATGTATATGCATTCAATTATATGCATTGGATTTGAAAATGTTGTTCATGACATTATGTCATCCTTATCCCTGAGTTTCACACTAGCATTCAACCCACTAACCGTCTTCAAATGTTGTATCCCTATGTTATACAGGAACTGGTCATACTTCTACTTCTCCTGCTCAGTGATTAGGATTCGGGATCAACTTGTGAGTTGATATTAAAGGGGTGAGCTTTCATACATCGGAAGTCTCAATTTCATATTTTGATCTCTTATGTCTCAGACTGTTTAAACTTGTTTTGGCTATAGTCAGGGGCATGTCCCAATAGTTTATTGATATTCAGTTTTGGTTCTTTGTTTAGAAGGCTTTGTTTTGATTACTGTGGATATTGGGTGGTGTTGGTCGGTTATTTTTCCAGTCATCGATCGTCAGTTATAGACTTATTTTGAATTTTCTTAAGCTTGTTGCATCCTATCTTGTTACATGTTCAGAATCCATCTAACATTTGGAGATGTTATGTTTTGTTGGGTTAGGTGCAGGGGGTGATCTCCAGTCTACGTAGGACTTGAGACACCCGCCACGAGCAGGCCCTAGTTCAGGTCATGACATGAAGTGTCACCATATTTTTTATGAAGAAAATATTTTCTCAATTTGGCACTCCATGTGCCATTATTAGTAATAATGTGTCCCACTTTTGTAATCGTCTATTTAAGGCTCTGCTCGACAAATATTGTGTGACGCATAAGGTGGTAACACTTTACAATCCACAGATCTTTGGGCAGGTTGAGGTTTCCAATAGTCAGATAAAGTCCTTATTGGTGAAGACTGTGAATGCCAATTGGAATGATTGGTCAAGGAATCTAGATGATGAACTTTGGACTTACCGGTATATTTAATACCCACATAGGTTTCTCTCAATATCAGCTTATGTTTGGCAAGGCATGCCACTTGGTAGTCGAACCTGAGTACAAAGCACTATGGGGTTGAAAAATCTAAATTTTGAGTGAGTGATACTTCAAAATTAAGGATGAGTAAGGTACTGATTTGGATGAATATTGGCACAGAGCTAATGAGAGTTCAACTTTGTACAAGGAGAAAATGAAGTTGCATTATGATATATCGATAAAAGGGTGTTCCAGCTTGGTGATATGGTCTTGTTATACAATTCAAAACTTTGCTTGTTTCCTAGAAAGTTGAATTCTAGGTGGTATGGACCATTCACCGTGGTTAGAGTGTTCCTGCATAGTGCTATTGTGTTTAAGTGAGACGGTGAAGCCCCATTCAAGGTGAATGGGTAGCGTGTTAAGCACTATATATGAAATACTGATGAAGTGAAACTATGTGTTGATATAAGCCTTGGAAAAGTCTAAGTAGCCGAGGCAACCAAGTCATGTCGCGATGTTAAATCAAGCGCTTCATGAGAGGCAACCCATGGGCATTTTGGTGAAGTCTAAGTATCCAACATAGCCAAGTCGTGCTGCTACATTAAATTAAGCATTGGTTAGAAGGTAACTCAATGTCTTTGTGTTCACTTTGTTTTCTTTTTTGTAGGCTTAAAGCATGGCAAAACACCTAGAAGACGGTATAAACTGAAAAATTTAGACAAGTCTAGGTAAGTGGACTTATGGACCTACTTACGAAGGTCTTAAGTCCCACCCATGCCAGGTAAGTGGTGTATTTAGTGTCAAAGTGAAAATTTAAGGATTTTGGAGTCTCAAAAGTTGTACTTACAAACCCACTTATGGGGATCGTAAGTACAACCTACGACCCCTTAAGTGGGTTGTAGAATTCAAAGAGAAATGAACACTACAGGTCTTACTTACGGAGGAACTTATGACCACTGTAAGTACCACTTACAAGTCATAAGTGGACTCGTAAGTTGACAAAAAACTGAGGGGTCAAAATTTTCAAAATTGGGTCAGGCCACTTACGACCTGACCAAACCCCAACTCTTAAATATCCCAAATCCAATCCATTTGCCGAACTATTTAAAAATTTAAAACTCCCACTCTAAATCAAACTCCTCAACTTCCCTATTAATCTATAAAAGGAAAAAATACCTCACAATCACAACACTTGCATTCATATCCATCAAAATAGGGATAAAGTTCATGTTGTTCTTCTTCTACTTTCAAGTCTCTTCAAATCTAGGTAACAATTTTGGCTCCAATTCTAGTAAAAACATATTCTTAACGATTGAAATTGAAAACATCAGGCTTGATATAGCCTGAAATTGATACTTTATGATGAACTTCAAAATTTAAGAGCCTAAATAGGTAAAAAATTGAAATTGTGCATGATTTATGTTTGAGAATACCTGTAATCATATCATATATGGGAGTAGAAGTTGAATAGTGAAGGGAAAACCCAAAAATACTTGTGCAATACCTGTGAAATTGAATCTATATATGTTGTAGTACACGAAATTTGATTTAAAATTGAAATATACACTTTGTGGGACAAAAAATTTGAGAAAATGTTTAAGTACCCTTAGGAGGGTACTTACACAGGCACTTACAAGCCTCGCAAGTAGCACTTACGACCTTAACTGATCTCATAAGTATCAGAAATGAAGCCCTGAAACTTCAGGGCTTTGTCTGATACTTACGAGGGAACCTACGACCTCTGTAATTACCACCTATGGCCTACAAATGGGTCGTAGGTACCTTGCCCTAGGTATTCTAATTTTCTTTAAAAAATTTGTTCTCTTCTTCTTTTTCAAGCACTAACGACTACTTTTTCAAGTATGATGGCATCAAAAGTAGCACAAAAGAAGGGAGTTTAGTCTAGATTTCGTAATAAGTCTCTAGAGCGGAGTGGCTCCATGGCAGAGTACCCCATTATCCAGGACAATATACCATTAGCCCCACGACAGACTCGGGGCTAATCTTAGAGATAAGCTACAATTACAGTAGTTGTTTCTATATTAGGCACATAGCTTTCCCAATACCTAGTCAACCGGGCTCTCAGCTTACACCAGCATAGGTAGGGGCCCATACTACAGGACTTAGACCTGTTCTCAGGCCAAGGATAAAGATGGATCGGACTTTACCACTACACTCTCCATAGTCTGATGAGGGAGATGATACTTTAAAGAATGATGTATAGGATGAGAGAGAGTCAATTTTTGGGTCTGGAGATGAGGTTCTATCCGGTTCAGTTTCTTGATCTACAGAGGAGGATGAGGCATACAGCTCCAAGTATGAGAAGGAGTTGGAGAATGCATCTGCTTCAGCTAGTGAGTCAACATTAGGTTTGGTTGCACCCCTATTTATGGAGGGTATAGCTCAGGTTCCACAATAAATTTCATCATTATCAACATATGATACCCAGTTGGCTACACAGGACACTTAACCTTCTATTTCACCTCCTGCAGCCCCCAATATATGATTCCACACATATCTCGACTATGCCCATTAATGAGATTTATTTGAGATAGTGTGTGGAGGGTTTGCAATATATCTTTAATAAAGATAGCTTTGTTATGAAGTAGGGTCATTTGAAGAGGAGTATTGTAGTAGAGGTGAGGATTGATTTGATAGGGCTAGTAAGGGCACCAGATTTGCATGCCTCCTTTGATAGGTATCAGTTGGGGTGGATGACTCGGCCCTAATATTCGTACAACTTAGCTCTAGTTTGGGAGATTTATGTTTTCTACGCCTCTACAAGTTACCTAATTACTCTACCAGAAAGTGTAGGTGTTGAGCAAACCTGACTAACCCACACTTTGGTTGGGGGTTTAGAGTAGATACTTTTTAGGTGGCCATTTGCTGAGTATTATTTAGGCCAGAGTATATGGGACTGACATGAACAACGGAGTTTATTTTTGGATGAGACTAGCATGACATAGACGTGATATAAGAGATATAGAGTAAACACGGTAGAGGTTTGATTTAGCTAGGTGGATAGCCACCCAGATTTCTGATTTGGGAACTAATACCCCATCAATAGAGGGCAAGGGAGAGATAAAGAAGGTGCCACTTTATTTTGTGGAGAAATTTTGGTGGACCGTAATACGTCATAGGTTAAATATGACGTTGTTGGAAACCTAGTTACATAGGATAGAGTCACCTTGGTTTCCAACCTAGTTGTTGGATATGAGATTGATTTTGCGGTATTGACTCGGCTGGAGATACATTATAGAGAATTAGATGAGACTGGCACTCTTTCTTTCCCTTGCTTGATTCAGAAATGATGTGATGCAACCAAAATACCGCCTATACGAGAAGTTGATCATCAGATTAAGGTGATGCGCATAACATATTTTAGTTTTGATTATGGATTTGGCAAACCCGATCCTTTCACAGAGAGCGCAACCACCTTCCATAATTATTCCAGTCTATTTTAAGGGACCTTCAGTTCTGGTCAAGCCTATTGAGAGACCGCTTATTAACATTGCTTTTAAGATGGGCGAGAAGAGAGCAGAGCCCATGACTACTATTAGTGAGGGGGCTATAACCACATATATGACAACCTCGACTTCTACTTCTAATTCAATTAAGGCATCTAATTTGCTCTCTTAACCCATAGTTGCCAATTTGAGTAGAGTGTCATACGAGTTTATTCAACACTAGGTTGAGCGACAGGATATGGTGGCTACCCACCTCACTAAGGCAGAGCCTCAGATTGCCACATTACATGCATAGATCTCGCCTTAGGTCCGAACTACTCTAGAAAATGCTAAGGCATAATTTGAGGCACAACTGTGGGAATGTCCAGACTACTCTAGAGAATGCTGACGCCTAGTTTAAGGCACAACTATGGTAGAGTATATGAGAGAGTTGTATCCATTTATTGATTGTTTTGAGGGCCGGGTGAATGTGTAGGACTGAGATATCCAGCTCTTAATTTATCTGCCATCCATGAGGAAAGAGCTATATTATGTGTGGAGTTACATTCACTAGTAAAGATCCAGGTTCCATTCATTCCCCTAATTGTTCCATCTTTTACTCAACTATTGCCTCTACAACCACCTATAATATTTGATCTATTTATAGAGAATGATATATTCTTAATTATTTAGACCAAAATAGGTCGTGAGAAAGAGATATAGTACCCCACCATACCCTTTGATCAGGCCCTAAAAGGGCAAAATATTATTCTAGGGTATCTGCAGTAGTTGATGATCTGAATTGAGTTTAGATAGCAGCGGTCACATCTTCTAGTCACGCCCCACCACTACCTTCTCTAGCTGAGCCACACTATGCCTCAGATGGGGGAGAGTCTAATTTGGATGCCTAAAGCATCCCAAGTATGTCTACATCCCTTATTTTATTTTGTAAGTATGCACTAGGGACTATCCATAGTCTTGAGTTGGGGTTTGGAGGTGTACCATAGTCGAGGGTTTTTCTTGCCATGTTTTTTTTTTCTTTTCCTATTGATTATGTATAACTGGCATGTTTAGGACATTTTGTGTTTGTGTGGTATATATGTTATGTCTTTTTTATGTTAATTAGGAGAAAATAAGGAACCTAAGGGCAGTTGACATATTTTGTTTGTTTTTAAGTAGTTTGAAAAATTGATACCCCTCTAAAAATATTTGTATTGAACTGTGTGGTATGAATATTTGCATGACTATTGTAAATCTTGTTATGGCATTAGTATTAGGGATAAAAAAAATCTTAGATTAGCATTTACATGGACTAGAAAGGTAGTAGTTGGTAATATAACCTTGTTCCATGTGTGTGTGAGATACTTACCTAGTTTTTTTGTGCATTTAATCTAAAACTTATCCAGTTAGTCTTACCTAGGTTGTAGGATTGTTAGTTAAGATATGATCATAGGTCATTCTTGATTTAGTCCACTCTTATCTTAAATAACCTTCCAAATATGAAAAAAGTATCCCTTGATCCCTGATTTGAGCCAACATCAACCTATTTTCTTAATTTCACATTTCACCTTCCCAATTTAGATATAATAAACTTGTTTTGGCCCTGATCCTTCCTTGGACATTGTGCATGTAATAGTAGTGTCATTGAGGGTTAGTCACTAATTTCTAATACCAGCCCTAAACCTACGTTACAAGCCGAATAAAGTCTTATAGTGATCCTAATCTGACTGTCTAAGGTAACAAAAAATAAGGGCAAGCCTATGATATTCTATGCTAATAGATTGGAACTTCTTTTGTTAGTGTGAGTTTCTTGGCATAGTCCCTCGAAGTGACATATATCATATAATATTATGAGAGACGGGACTTCTTTCTATGAGGGTACATTGGTTGTGTTGTTAGCTGCTTATCTGTTTGGGTAGTATAACTTATATATCTACTTGATTATTTATTGCTAACATAATTCCATAGACTGATTCCTTTGTGTCACATTATTGTGCTACATTGATCCATATAGTTGCTTTTGAAAAATTGAAAATAGGAGGAGCCAATGGTTCTTGAGATGAAATTGAGTGGATTGTTGTAGGTGCCTTAGGTTTTTCTTAGTTAAGCATTGTAATGTATTCTTATTATGTTTGTTGCCTGAGGACATGCAAATGTTCTAAGTTGAGGGTGTTAATGTTCCAAGGTTTCATGGTACTTTTGATTCTTAAAATAAAAAATATGCAAGTACTTAGGTCCTTTTTGTTAGATATGATGTGTTCTTATGTTTTTGTGCAAGAAATTAGGTTCTGAAGCTGAAAAGAAAAAAAAGAGTTAAAGTGTTCAGAGGACCCCACTTATGGACCATAAGTGGAACTTACGACCACTGTAAGTGGCCTCATAAGTATCCAAAGAAAAATGATCTGAGGTTCTAAAGTCTGGAATTTGTTCTGAGATTGACTAAGGGCCACTTACGGGGTGTAAGTATGGCTTACACCTCTCTTAAGTGCCATCATAGGTGGTGTTCTGTAGCATGCTAGATTATCTGACACGTACAACCCACCTAGGGGTCCGTAAGTACCACTTATGGCCAATAAGTGGGTCCATAAATGGTCACTGACCTAATTTTCCTTATTGATTTTGATTAGAATTTTTAGGGTTCTGATGTATTCTTTAATACCCTTTTGATATTCTTGTATTATTTTACGCACTCTTTATATTCAAAACACATATTGATTCTATGATTCAACTTTTGTTCTTGGCTTTTTATAGTTCATTATTAATTTGAGATTTTGGGTTTTGTTCTTAAATTATTGTAAGAATATTCATATGCTTTCTTCTTGAATTTAATGGATGTTCTGTTAAACATGAGCGATTAAACCACCTAACTAGGGCTGTGGGAACCCTAACTAAATAACAAAGTAGATGAAGTGCAAATTTATTCTTGATCAGTGTTTATGCAAGTATTACAATCTTCTTCAGTTTGATAGCTTTCTTAATGCAAGCAGAAGTTAAGAACTTGCCTGTATTTGAGATCATCTTCATAAGAGTGGTTATATTAGCAAAAGAAAATTACAACTGTAATTTGAGGCTACAAACTATCGACTAATTAACTTGACACCCAAACATAGATAGTTAATCTGGGATCCAAGACAAAGGTTAGTAAGGTGACAGTCAGAGACTTACAAGGTGAAGAGTGAAATTTACCGAAGGCATTCACAAGACAGTTGGTAATACATATCTTTTCAGATTCTACATGCAAGGCGTTGTGATAGTTTGGAAAAGCACAATAAATTAGAAGGTTAGGGGTCACATAGTCCTAGTATTCATCACATATTGATTTCAACCTAAGGCAATTAAGAGTTGTTACTACTTTAGTATTTTTACAAAATCTCCCAACTTAATTTTCTGAACTTTCTGGCAACTTTAGCAAGTTTGTGAGAGAAATTTGGCCTATTCTTTGTGGGTTCGAATCCAACCTTTACTTGGGTTCTTTATTTGATAGTGATCGATACTTTCTTGGAGGGTATAATTTAGGCGTTCCACGGTGGGGAGGACACCCCCTTACATGGAACCAATGATGGTTCGTGATAAAAGCATGCCACTCTCTTGTCTCTCTTCGATAAGGGAATGCCACACCCTTGGGATGGCGCGATATGGGCATGTAACGCCCAAGGGTACAAAATCTAGATTTTGTCTATTTTTGGCTTGGGTCAAGAGATTTTTGGTCTTTTACCCATTTAAACAACTTTAAACATTACTTAACCCTAATTCACCTATCAATTATAAAATATTATCACTGTTCTTCCTCTTCTCAACTCTCAAGAAAAACAAACTAAGGTTCTTCCAAGAAGTCAACCCTCAGAGCTCTAAACCCAAGTTCTTCTTGAATTCATTCCATTAAAAAGGCATGTTGGACACTCCCTTATCTCAATTATCTTTAAATATTGATATTTACTTGATATTCTTAGGTTTTAGTGGTTGTTTAAAGTTGAGGTTGAAGGAGTTTGGCTGTCATATATCTGTATTGGTTTTCCCCTTATTTTAATGGTTTTCCATGTTTTAATAATAGTTGTCAACTAAATTGTGATTTACAAAGAGGAAAATTGGTATCTTAATTTCATGATGGATATAAAGATATAAACCACAACCTATTTTATAACTTTGTTTTAAACAGAAATGTTAAAGTATTGAACTCATCCTTTGAAACATCGTAAAGCATATATGGTAAAATAATCTATATTGGATTTTCAAATTGGAAATTTGGAGTTTGAATGGTAAATAGAGATGGTATGGCATTTTATGGATGGATTTCAAATCTTCATATGACAATTATAATTTGGGAATGACTTAGTAAAAATCTCCATGATTAATAAAATGTGAAAATATTTTAACTAAGCTTAATGAATATTTTATAGCTTCACCGAGAAGGTGTAGTCCTTGTGACCAACACTGGAAACCAAGTTTCTCAAAGTTGGGGTTTTATGACCACTCTGTAAAGGATTTGAGTGGTTGTACGTAGTTTATATTTTGAAAGGTTATTATCTATTGGTGATTTAGTCTATTGCTCAGTCTATACAGCTAACATGGACTGGGGTACCTTCTGTGGGGGGATCCGGACCCATATAGTTAGTGGATGACTTAAGGTCGATGAAAGCTACATAATTTAGGTGTAAATTTTTAAATAGTCATGTCTCTATATTCCATACCTCTTATTCCATGTTTAGTGTGGACTATTATTCTGTTTTACGAGTTATTTCATTAAATTGCATATTTTATTCGTTTCTTTGGATTCCATGCCAGTACTCATCATACTGACCATCCTTGGATGCTACATCATTTCATGATGTAGGTTTAGAGGCCTTTTCTTATGACCTTTCGATGCATTAGGTGAATTATTACTCCATTGACCAACTAGTAAGAAGTAGTGAGTCCTTCATCCTCCGAAAGGCCATTTACTTTGCTATTATTTTATCATACCCGCTCTTTGATTTTCTTTTGGTATAGTCAGGGTCACGTCCCAACTTAGTTGATGTTTTATGGATAGAGGCTTGTAGACAATATTGGGTTATGGTTTTTTGGATTTGGATTTGAATTTCAAATTTCATTTTTATGTTATATCAATCTCTTTTATTCTATAGGTTGGCTATCTCAATTTTTTTTATATCACTATGCTTATGATGCAAGGCTAAAAGGGCCATCTTATGCCTTGGTTGGTTGGGATATCTGTCATTGTTAGGGACCTAGTTCGGGTCATGATAAGTTTTGTATCAGACCATGATTCAGGGTAACTATGTGTCTGTAAAGCTGTGTCAATTAGAGTTTCTTTTATGGGTGATAGCGTGCCATACTTATAAGGGGAAGCTACAATACATTTGGGAATATTTCCCTCTCTTCTGTTCTATTTCACGATAGAGAGTCTAGTTACTATTAATTTAATCTAACTATGGCTTACTCGTGTTTCATATCATATCTCTATGAAGATATGATGGTCGTAGAAACTTAGATGGAGCCTCTGTCCCAACTAGGGAAAATGTAGAGGATGTTTGCCTTACTCATGAATTGCAAACTCGGCATAGGTTCCATACTCATGACTTTATGTAACGCCCCGATAGTACACCCTGAGTGTCACACGGTGCTTACAGTTCTGAGGGACCACAAGCTAACCGATGAGCTGGTACCTACTATGAGCCCTGAATAATATAATTATAAATGCGGAAGAATAACTGATATGCCATAAGGTTTTAAAAACTGAATTATGAATCTGAAGAACATAGTTATCTAAGTCTGATAAAAACACTGGAATCTAAATAAACTGAATAACTAACTATAGTGTCAACTAAAGTCTGAATACTAAATAACTGACTCTAATGTCTGAAAGCCTCTAAACTAAATGACTAGGAGTTGATGGGACTAGCCACAACTAACTCCAACTAACTACTGGACTGTAAACATGAAATATACCAATCTATCCTCGAATGATGAGGAATCACCACTGCTACTGCTAAGATGTCTAAAATGTATAAGTGTGGTCTGGGAACTGGGCGTCAGAACCTATGATATAATAAATCATAGTGCAAGAAAATGTATGCGATTAGTACTTTGAATATACTGATTTGCTAAATAAAGTAGGCTGATATGCATGGTTTCATGAACAGGAATAATAAATTATCTAAATATACATGTAAAGTATGGAGTACTGAATAAAGAGCACGAAATCTGTAGATACTATAAATATGTGAAATTTTTAAACACTGTGTACGCATGGAAGCCTGTAAATACTGAAGGCACATGAAATTTGTAAATACTAGGGATGAATGACCAAGCATATAACATGAACTGAATAAAAGGCTGTAAACTAAAATACTGATATTTGTATGCTTTGGTCAAACAACACTGAGACTGATTTACTGGTCTAATTATTGGTCTGAGACTATGAGAGCTATCATCTAACCGACATGCCCCAATCTGAGCTAATCAGGGTCTAACCTGTAACCCCATCTTGAAGGGTGTTAATACCATGCCATGGGTACTAATGCTGGCTATGTGGATCTATTATACCGATATACTGTCCAAAGGATGAAGGGTGTCACGCCTGAACTGGCGGGTGACCCCTGCGAGATGGTCAAGCCTATTCTGATGGGTGACTCCTCATATCCTATACTATCTATGTAGTTATGGAGTATAGGGACTGCTACTAATGACTCTGCCTATCTGACAAGGAAGCTTCCATCCCTACACTCACTCGGTGCTAAATCCTATTCCCAACTTAAAGACACTGAAATACTAGACTGTTCTGAGTTTAACTGACTGATATCTGACTGTTCTGATAATGCTCATAGTATGTTCTGAAGACTATTTTGTAATATACTGAGACTAGACTAAGTAAACAAATATGGTGTTTGGGTATTCAATACCCTCAAGACTCGAAAACAATAATAGTAAAATGACACTAAATCTTGGAGGACAAAGCATGAAGGCTTTTATTAAATCAATTACTCTTGTAGGCATTTTATCAAACACTTGGATTTCATGGTTTGATCAAATCATATGAATGTTATGGAAATTTTAGTAAAAGCATGAATTCAACATGAATAGTACTAAATCAAGATTTAATTCAAGGAATGATAACATTGAAACATGGATAATTGAATAACAACAATAATTTCATTGAAACATGGTATAAAATCATAGTTCATGGAGATTCATGGGTGAAATCACAATTTAAAATCAAATAACTTAAAAACATCACAATTTGTAATTTAAATAAGATACCTGAACTTCATGGGAGAAAGGAACCCATGGATGAACATCTAACATGCCTGAGTTAATGAATTTGGAAGGATTGATGGTGAGTTCTTGAGATTTGGCCTTGAATGTGATAGCTAGGGTTTCTTGTTCTTGAAAAGGGGATCTTTAATTTGAGAGGAATTGAATAATGATGAGTATTTAGGATAATTAGGGGTTAAATTTCATGTTTAGAATGAGTTTAGGGCTTAGAAAAAAGTCACAAATACCCCTAAATGAATTTTAAAACGCGAGCTGGAAATTGAAGATCCTAATTTTTTGCCTTGGCACGACGCGCCACTATCGCACCAAGCCACTAGAAAAGGGACAATTGGAAAACTGGATGATGGTTCGACGCGGTAAGTTCGTGGTCCTTCACTGAAATTCCATTTTGGTCACCTCCGCGATGCACCAAAATCGCAGAGGCTCACTGAAAATTGTCAAACGTGAACGGGGTCCTTGGCGTGATGTGCAAACATGTGGTACCACACTGGAAACTGACAATTGTTATTTAGACTAGCTTCGCAATGCGCTAAGGGTCAAAATGATGGTGTTTAACGACTGAAACTTAAAATCACCCTAACTTCTTACTCAGTTATCGGATTTGGGAAAATTTTTATATCATTGGAAAGCTAATTGAATTTCCTATGCAATGACAGGCTCTAAACTGAAAATTAATGAGTATTTCAAAAATTTTATATATGAATACTCGTATATTGGGACATAGATTATTCTAAGGAAATACGGGGTATTACACTTTACTTCTCCACCTCGGGTTCTACCAACCCCTACTAGTTCTCCTCGATCTAGGGCTACTCATAATCATTTTTCTCAGAGTGATATCTCAAATGTGGAGTTTTATCAGTTGATCCAAATGTTTGCTTAAATTGTGGCCTTGCAGTCTCGTCAGTGTGATTATGTAGGTCCTGTCACTAGTTCATCTAATATCACCTAGGTTGATCAATTTATGAGGTTAAATCCCCTATTTCATAGGTTTTATGGTTGAGGAAGATCCTCAAAGGATTGTGGATGAGATGAAAAAGATATTTAGGGTTATACATGTTACTGAGGTAGAGAGGGTAGAGTTTGCAGCTTATCAGTTGAAAGAGGTAGGTTACCAATAGTATAAGGAGTGGGAAAAGTTGAGGGGTGAAGATGCTGAGCCTGTGGTGTGGGAGGACTTCTCAAATACTTTTCTTAACTACTTCTCCCCTCAGGATTTGAGAGAGGCTAACGCTCAGGAGTTTGTAAATCTGAAGTAGGGTAAGATGAGTTTCAAGGAGTATGCATTGATTTCACCCAACTATCCCGCTGTGCCCCGTATCTTGTGTCTAATATGAGGTCTAGGATGAGGAAGTATGATTTGGGTCTTTCCCATGATTTGGTAGTAGAGTGTAAGGTCGCTATGCTAAATAGTGACATGGACATGTCCAGGCTCGTGGTCTTTGTATGCAGTAGTGTAACACCCCATATTTTTGGAATAGAATGAAAATTGTCATTCCTACATGTATAAACTTAAACCTAATGATTTCTATGTCAATATAAGTGTCATGATCATTTACCTAGTTTTTAAAGTTCTTTCGAGGTGAATAATGTTCATAGGAAATACTTAGAGAAAAGTTGAGTTGAGAACTTTTTTTATCAACTGAATTTTGGTATTCGATACTACAAGGGTCATTTTGAATGTGTATAATTTCTAGAATATATGGAATTTTTGAGATCAAGACTCACCAAATAAAATATAATTGAGTCCTTTTTCCAATGCATCCAATTTAACTTTATTTGATACTCGAGAAAAGTTATGAGCATTTTTGTAAGCAAACCAGTGAGGGTCTATGATAGGGGCGTGACACACTATTTGTGCTCCACGATAAGAGCATGGGACACCCTATATGATGTGTGTTAAGGGCGTGGCATGCCCATGTTCCTATTGATCCTAAAACTCACGTTTCTCTTTAATTTTTTGAGGGAAAATAGTCATTTACATCCTAAATCATCCTATAACTAATACTAACATGTTTTCCCTTATCCCATAAACTAAATACACGATTCCTCTTCTCCCAAACCCTCAAGAACACCAAATTATATAGGGTTAAGGGTTTTTGGTGGCTATCCTCTTGCATTGTTTAATTCTTATTTAAGTAGTTTATTCAAATTATGGATTACAACCTGTTTTTTGTCCTGTGGAAATGGTGGAATTTGGCAATATGATTTTCATAATGTTTATGGATATTGGCATGATAATGATATGAACCTCAACCCATATCAAAATTTTGGCTTTGAATATGAACTATACATATACGAATACGAATTTGGCAATATGATTTTGAAATATTGCATTGAATTAATGGTAAGAGGTAAGAAGTTTTTGGAAATTCCCTTAGGGGATATGGTTTTGTCTATTAAAATAGAAATTAGAGTCTAAATGGTCAAATAGACTATGGTTATGGTTTGGCATCAATGGAATAATTTGTATGTCTATTGGTATGACGATGGTCAAATAGACTATGGTTATGGTTTGGCATCAATGGAATAATTTGTATGTCTATTGGTATGACGATTCCAATTCAGAAATGCCTTATAAAAGACTCCACGATTGATGTTAGGTGTAAAATTGTATTGGACTTAAAGGGAATTGTGTAGCTTAACCAAATGTGTTGTCCCAAGAGGACCAACAGTAGAAACCATGTTTATCGACATTGGGAGGTCTTTTTCCTGAAATATGGATGACCACTGTGTTTTTTTATGTAGTTTATTTTTGAAGGTTATTGTC
The DNA here is from genome assembly GCF_002878395.1 of Capsicum annuum. NCBI lineage: Eukaryota > Viridiplantae > Streptophyta > Magnoliopsida > Solanales > Solanaceae > Capsicum > Capsicum annuum. Next base: position 50,069,461 of record NC_061114.1, read on the forward strand.
TTGATGACTTTATCCTATTCATCGTTCCATGCGGCTAACATTGATTGAGGCCCTTTCGGTAAAAGGAGTCGGGCCCTTAGAGCCTATGGGTGCCAGAAGGTTGATCATGATTCATGTCCCTTTCTTTATCCTGACATCTTATTATATCTATATTGTTTGTGCATGTGATTTATCATCGATTTTGGTAAATGCATATATTTTATCCCTTTTCTTAGATTGCATGCAATACTCATCGTACTGGCTATTACCGAATGCCATATCATTTCATGATGTAGGTTCCAAGGGCTTTTCTTGAACCTTAGTTGGATTAGGATGCCTGTCATGACCAGGCTCTAGTTTGGGTCATGACAAGTAGGTGGAAAATGAGACAAAAAAGTAGGTAGAAATAGAGCAAAGACAGAGCAAAAAAAACTAGGTATATAAAGCAGGACGTGAGCCAGTAGAATAGTGGGAAAGGGGGTAAACATTATCCCAAGAGGAAGACTTAGGGATATTCTTATAATTAAACTAGTGCTCCAGTCCCAAAGTCTTCATGTGATTAGTGTTTCCCGTTTAGTAATGGCTCTAGGGTACAGTGTGCTCTGTATCAGGCTAGTGTAGTTCAGTCATCCTCACCTTACCCTCTTTTCCATTTTTGTGGGAAGCCTCACCGTGGATATTGTTAGAGGGGAAGAACTTGTGCATCAGATGTGGCCAGCCTGATCATATGCAGTAAGATTGCCCTTCAGCTAAGGTTCCATCTGGGGCTAATAAGGTTCCGATTGCCACTTCATTAGCGCCTGCAGTTAAGGGTGCTACTTCAGGGATAGGGAATGACTAAAATTTCCTATATACACTTTCTACTCATCAGGAATATGAGGCATCCCTAGATGTTATCAATGGTATGTTACAACTTTTCTCTTGAGATTTTTATTACTTTCTTGATCTCAGTTCCACCTTATCCTAAATGACTCCTTATGTGGTTGTATAATTTGGTTTTGGTCCCAAAAGTATTTCTAATCCCTTCATAATTTCTGCCTTGGTGGGTGAGTTTATTGTGTACATCTTTCTTGGGGAAACATTGGTAGATTTAATAAAACTTGATATTGTGGATTTTGATGTAATATTGGGATGGACTGGCTTTATTCGTTCAATGCTTCTTAGATTGTAGGACTAAAACGGTAACCTTTCATTTCCCCAATGAACTAGTGATTCAATGGGAGGGAAGTTCCCTAGTACCAAAAGTAAAGTTTATTTCTTATCTTAGAGCTCAAAAATTAATATCTAAAGAGTGATTGTATCATCTAGTTTGGGTCAAGGATTCTAACTCTGAAAGTACCCATTGCAGTCTATTCCCTTAGTTAATGAGTTTTCTAAAGTTTTTTTGATGATCTTACTGAGATCCCGTTGATTGAGAAATAGACTTTGGGATTGATCTCTACCGGATGCCCATCTCATTTCCATTCCTTCTTATAGGATGGCTTCGATAGAGCTGAAAGAACTAAAGGAGAAATTAAAGGATCTCCGTGATAAGGTTTTTATTCGTTCCAATATTTCTCCTTGGGGCACTTGTGTACTTTTTGTGCAAAAGAAAGATAGGTCTCTCTGGAGGTGAATAGACTACCATTAGCTGAATAAGGTCACCATGAAAAATAAGTATCCCCTTCCTAGGATTAACAACCTTTTTGATAAGCTTCAGGGAGCTAGGTGTTTCTCTAAAATAGACCTTCATTTTGGGTTACCATCAACTAAAGATTAGGGAAGCTGATATTCCCAAGACTGCCTTCAGAACCCATTATGGCCACAATGAATTCTTGGTTATGGCATTTGGGTAGACTAACGCTCTGGATGCTTTCATGGACTTTATAAAGCGGGTGTTTAGATAGTTTTTGGACTTATTTGTCATAGTTTTTATTGATGACATCTTGGTGTAATCCAAAAGTGAGAAGAATCATGAAAATTACCTCTGAATTATGTTATAGACTCTTAATAATCAAAAGTTGTATGCAAAATTTTCAAAATATGAATTTTGGTTGTGTTCTGACTTTTCTTCTGTGTTTGTCTCTAGTGAAATGATTGAAGTGGATCCTCAAAATATGATGGTGGTAAAGAAATGGTCTTGACCCATGATTCCAACTGACATTAGGAGCTTCTTAGACTTAGCAGGTTAGTGTAGGATATTTGTGGAGAGTTTTTCATCCATTGTTTCACCGCTTATGAGATTGACTTAGAAGAAGGTAAAGTTTCTATAGTCTAATGCTTTTGAGGTTAGTTTTGTGAAATTGAAGGATCAGTTGATATCTGCTCTTATTTTGACCCTACCCAAGGGTATTGAGGGGTTTGTATTGTATTGTGATGCATTTTATGTGGGACTTGGGTGCATGTTGATACGACATGGGAAGGTTGTGGCTTAAGCTTTTGGACAACTTAAGGTGCATGAGGGAAATTACCCAACTCATGATTTAGAGTTAGCTGTTTTGTTGTTTGCATTGAAAATTTAGTGTCACTACTTGTATGGGGTGCAAGTGGATATTTACTTGGACTATTAGAATTTGCAGTATGTGATCACCCAGAAAGAATTAAACCTCAAGCAGATGAGGTGGCTCAAAAAACTTAAGGATGACGACATAAGCCTGCACTACCATCTAGGTAAAGCTTATTGACACGACCCAAAATAGGACCTTGTTGTTGAGGGCATTTCAAGTCCAATCGTGACCCGAGACCACCCCCAATACCCAATCTAACAAACCAACATATACCCTGAGTCGGATGAATTTCAAACGTATAACAAGATAATACATTTAAGGACATAAGGGCTTTGGGATAGGTCAACTTTCTAGATAAACCCAACCAAGTCAATCCATCCAATAACCAAAACCAACCAACCAAACCAAAATGATAACCCAACGTATATATAATATATAAATCATAACCATTCCATACCTAAGTCCATAGTTGTCCATACAAAGCCTCTAAATCAAACCAAAGAGTATCTAATAGGGACATGCCCCCGATCATAGATAAAAACCAAGTCGATGAAAAGACAAAGGTATATAAGGAGATCTATGACATGAAATAGATGTCTTCCGATCTATGGAAGATCACCACATCAATCCAACATTGACTATCCCCTAATTCGATCAATGAGCAGGAGGAGTAGTATGACTAGTTCTTGAATCGCATAGGGATACAGTCACCCGAAGAAGGATTAGCGGCTGAATGCTAGCATGCACTCAGGATAAGGCTAAAATAATGCCAACCTTAAAAACCAAGTAAACCAATTATATGCATTCACAACCACACACACACACATACATACATACATATATATATATATAATTCACATCGGGAAAGAGAGTCAGGTTTAGCATACCTTTAAAACCATTAAACTGGATATGGGTAGCTTAACCGTAATAATCTACCCACGGGCTATATGGGTCAAGTTTACCCCCTGGACGGACCCCAATGCGTGTAGTCGCACGAACTAGAGATACCATAGGAGTAGGGGATTCCCGTGTACCCTTCGCTCTCTATGATACATATATATAAGTGTTAGGTGATTCTTGTTTACCCCTTAAGTATATGGTCGACATGACAAATCCTCATGTCGGCAAACATGAGTTTCCAGTGTCCATTCTTTGGACTCACACCTTTAGGGTTAACTATCATACCCTGCCATTATTGCCCAATTAAAACCGTTACCACACAATCGAACCACCAATTCCATTATTATTAACCAAGTCTATAAGTAGTGGTATCGTCATACCACTTTAGCTTGCAAGCAATGTCCTTAGCCAACCTTAGGGGATTTCCATGTACCCCATAGGTTACATTATTTAGTTTACTTGGGGGATTCCCATGTACCCTTCAAGTATATCATTATTAGTCTTACTTAGGGGATTCTCCTGTATCCCACAAGTAATTCATTCAAAACAATTTCATAGCCACCCAGACATTACCATTTAACCATTTCAAACCATTCATACCGTTCAAAACTATTCAAACTGATTAGGGTTCCATTAGCAAACCATACCGTGCAATAAATTCATTGAAAGTTCAACAATAGAGTAAAACATTCTCATAGGAATTTATCAAACTTGTTGAGGTCATACCTTTCATAGATCAAAACCAAAGCATAAACCATCAAGTTTAGGGTTACCCATGACCCAATTATTAAACCACAACTAACAGGCACCCATCTATACAAGACACTACCATTTATGATTCAAAATCAATGTTTAAAACACATTAAATCACGCCTTTAGTTGGAACTAACAATGAGGGAGAAGTATATGCCTTATACAAGAAGATTCATGGAAGGAAGCTTGACTCTTGATCCATTTGAAGAACACTTATAGAAACCCTAGCCTCTAATCTTTAAGAGAGAGTTAGAGAGTATTTTTAGTGTGTTTCTATCTTTCCAAGTAAGTTATGAGAGGCCACCAAGTGTTATATAACATAGGGACATAAGGTTTTTAGGAAGAGAAATATCCGAAATACCCCCAGCTCTAAAGTTAAAGATATGCACGCAGGAGGGTACGACCACCACCCCTTAGTCGTACCCTAGCGTACGAGTGGTACCCTAACTCATAGCCTAAGCCTTACCATAGACTTCAAAATTAATCATCATACAATAGTACATGCCAAATTCGTACCCTAAGGTAGAGAAGTACCCGTAACTCTTTACCTAAGTTAGTCAATAAGCATCATACAACCTGGCATCATACCCCTTGTATCCTTCCATACGACTAGCATGATGCTTAGTTGTATCTAGGACAAAAACCAACCCCAAACACACCGACTAATATAATAGAGAGGGACACCAATCCGTACCATAGCATACAAGAAGTATGCTTAAATCGTACCTTGTTCAAAGTGTTCAAACTCAAGAAATTTTGCAAGGGTCAAAGTTTAGGGTATTTTAGTGTCCCCCACTTATGACCATTCATCCGTGAATGACGAGAAAAGGAAAGCACAAGCATGATTTAACATTAATACCCATCAAACTTTCCTTCAACCAAATTAGAAGACAAAGAGATAATGCAAGAAGAGAAGATCATCACATACACCAAGCATAATTTACACCCCAACACTTTTATTCTGACCTTTTACTAAGTTAGAATACAAATACGCAAGGAAATCATCCTTTTCTTTAACGAAGATAGAAAAAGTGTATGTGATGAAGAACACATACCTCACGCATGAATTATCAAAATGAAGAACCAATGTAGATACTTGAACTACATGTCCACTTCCACATCCCAATTGGCTTTCTCAGACTTTTTGTTCCACCATAGAACCTTCATCGAAGCCACACCTTTTTGTTTGTAACCGACAAACTTACCAACCAAGATTCTTACTGGGACCTTCTTAAAGAACAAAGAGTCTGAGATACCAATACCACCTAAAGAAAACAACCAATGAAGGACCACCCACACCTTACCTTAACATAAACACATAGAATACCAGATAAATAGAACTCATGCTAGAGGGCAAGTCTAATTCAACTTACAATACCCCAGAGACACATCACCATGAGAGCCTGATTCTAACCATACACTACTTCCATGTTCAAGCCTATCCAAAGAAAAAAGGAGTTAACTTAGGACACAGGACTTTACTCTTTACATCTGTCCTAAAATACTACTCTACCTCATCATTGAAGCCAAGCATCATGCCTCACCAAGCTTCTTAAGTACCCAACACAAAGATTGGTATATCTATCAACCATAATATTCAAGCCTACCTTTTCTATACCTGTGGTATGATCTATCCTTCCAAAGGTTTAGTAGCCTCTATCATTTTACCACGAAGATTTTCACCACCTATTCCTCTCTTAACCACTCCTCATGACAATAACCTTACCTCACCCTCCAAAACCTTAGCTTTAGTAGTCACCCCAGATCTCCCTCACTTAGGGACTTCTACCTCTCCTCCATTTCAAAACATCACTACACCTCTACAACCACTACTATCCTAATATAAGAAGGGTCATTAAGGAACTAAAGTACAAGAATTAAGAATAAGGGAGTTACTTTCCAATTACAACTCCTATTTACTGTACTACCCAAGGAGAGACCTGCGAAATGAGACACGACACCATAAGCATAAGGTACTTCATAAAAACCACCTAGGTCATAAATTAAGAATCATCCTGACATAACTATACCATAGTAGGAGTCCTTAAGACTAGACACCAAAGGACACATGACCTAATATATTATAGGTAATATAACATAAGGAGAAGATTCATATCCAGGGAACAAGGCTAATGTAGAATGCAAACCTTAGGTATAAGCGCTACCAGAATACTCAACACTAGGAAAGTGCTCTCTTAATTGAGATAGAAGAGAATCACTATGCCCCAACCTTCCCTTGTAGTCACTAGTAGAAGAAAATTTAAGATTAATCCTCAACCTTATCCTATTACACCTGTAAGCATAACACTCCTCTCTAATGAGAATAATCAAAGGCGTACACTAGTGATGCTTGGTTCCCCTATACTTGAAACCTCATTCACCCAAATTCTACCTATAGTCCAGTATAGTCATCTAAACTCTATGCTCTAGCCCAACCAATGACCTAACCACCAATCCACCAGTTCAACCTGACCCCCCCACCTATAAGTCACAACCTTCCCACTATTGAATTCCTAAGTCACAAACCTTTCCCCCTTCTGAACACCTCATCAAACGTACCAATATACCTCCATAATCCATGCACTGCTATCCACGAACTAACATACTCCATTCATCAACATCAATATCCAGGATTCACACTTAGTGTCTATCAACCACCATGCATTCCCTAAAAAATCACCCCATATAGAATAGACATATATGGTTCACCCTACAAGGAGGACACTCTAGATTCCTTATTCACCCACCGACAACTTATGTATTTCTAGGGAAAACCATCCCCTCTATACATAAAAGAAAGGGAACACTCCACAGAGATCACTAGAGCGGGCGAAACCTTTTTATAAAGGGGTTTTTTAATGGCCCCTTAGGCCCTTTTAACTCAACCAAAACCATCCTATAAAGAAAGGACAAAAATTGGACAAGTATCTAAAATAAGACCAAGACACAACTCAATCTCCCAACCAGAAAGACACCATGAGGGTCATCAGAAAGGACCTCAGGAAAACTCATTCACCATCAAAACCGAATACAAATCAAAGAACTTTTGAGTTAGAATCTGTAACCCGAACCAAGTGATAGAGACACCATTTGGAGATTAATCTCCAAGCTCTAAGATATGACATAACCTTTCCCCTTAATAGCAAGGGAATCATCCTCCTATCTCATAACTGACTCACCAAGGATCCTAAAAATAATCTTACGAGTCCAACAGTCTAATGATGCATAGCACGAGTACAACTAATCCATCCCCTGAGTGACATCAAATCTGCCATATCTAATTTAAGCAAATCCATGAAAGTCTCCTTTACTAGCAACAAATACTATGCACACCCTATGAACTTTTTTGGCAATCACGAAGTCATCTACCGGGCTAGAAATAAAAAAAGGGTCCAAAGTAACCTTAGGACCAAAACCAAATTACATGGCCATAAGTGGGGTCACATAAGAGAACGGGGACCCCAGACCAAGTAAATAATTAACATCAAGGAAAAAAAGTTACAATATACCAGTGTCAGTATCAGAAGATCCCTCAAACTCCTGAGGGATAGTAAAAGCATTGAGATGATCCCAACCAATGCTAGAGTGAGAAGCAACATCCATTGGTACAAGAGTTAGAGAAGTGGCAATCGGCATCCTATTATTCCAAGCGCCAATCCCTATGGGACACTCCTATTGCATAAGACCCAACTAACCATAATTAAATAAATGATTCCTCCCTTCCACATAACAACAATGGTGTGATCGACCATAAAACCAATAAGGAGGGTATGATGGCGCAGATTGGACCCCACCAGCCAGAGATTGGGCACCTTGTTCCCTAAAAGCATTATTATTTTAGAAATGCCTGTCTCTCGATGACTTCGAGTACAGAGCACTAGCTATAGAATAGGAGTTAAGACCCACCCAATTCTTCTTAGACTACTTACCACCATACTTTTGGCCTCCCATTTGTTAAGAAAATCAAGACCTCTTACTCTGCCTATTTCTCAACTTTACCTCATCCTCCTTTGTTGATAACGATCAACTTACACTTTAATTTAGTGTAAGGCATTCGTTATTAATATATCTACCCAACTTTTAGAGTTGGGCTAAAATCTATAGGGAACAATATGAGTGGCGATTAAACTAATTTGAGACTATAGCTAAAAGTTGAATTCAAACAAATGATACAAAAAGATAAAATAGGGGTTTTGGAGATTGGCCGATAAATTGTTGGTCACTTTAACTTAAGTGTTCATAATCAAGAGTTTATGAAAAATTAGAATTATGTTTACTAGGGGTTTGGGTACTTGACAGATGCTAATAGTAGTTTAAGATTCTCACAGTAGATAGGACAAGAAGTTATCTTTATCGAAGTTATGCCTAAATATCTCTCAACCTACTTAAGCATTTAATTACCTAATCCTCGCTGACTTAGAGAATTTATATTCACAACCCAGATTTTACCTCAGGTTAACCAACCTTGTTACAGCACTGATTATTAAATAGAGTATTTCCAAGTCCCTATTGGTAATTCACTTCCCACTATATTTGATTTCTTTCTCAAGCAATCAAAGTGGGTTTTATCTGTTGTTTGCAACCAATAGATGTTAATTAAAACCTCAGAATTATCAAGAAGTCCTACCACCTTTCAAATCCTAATCAATCAGCACTTTATCAAGCCTTAACCCTAGATCCCATAATTCAGGTTAATGGAATTTAGCCACTCATAATGCAAAAATCAAAACAACGAGTTGCATTCATGCTTTGAAAGTTAAACTTACCACAAGAAGAATAATAAGTAGTGAATCACAAATTAGATCACAATGGAAATCCTAAAATAATGATAATAATATATTCAAAGTATTTGCTTTTTCAAGCTAAGAAATTAGAGAGAGAAAATATCAAAGTATCGTCAAAACTCAATGTGCGGGCCTCTCCAAGAAAACCCTAAACAAGGCTTTAAATAGTTCACCCTAAATAAGGAAACAAAATGATAAAATTTCAATAATCTGTCAAATTAGGTGACGACATTTGTGATAGCCTATCAGGAGGCTGACGACTTATCACAAATGTCTTCAACTCCTTCTTTCATTTTGGCTCTTCCTGCTTAAGGCTGACGATAATCTTGATGACTTATCAGCTCCTTGATGACCTCCCACAAAATATCATCAAGGCTCTGCTTCAGTTCTACTTTGTTACCTTAGGTTGACGACATTCTTAACAGCTTATCAGACCCTTGATGACCTATCATAAAATATCATTGCAGCTTTTAACGTAGACCAATTCTCTATCTACTGCTGATGATGAAACTAATAGCTTACCACGGGGCTGACGACTTATCACAAATGTCGTCAGCCATACTTTTCTTCAGATTTTAACTTTTTTGTTTCCATTCTTATTGGTTCTCTATCGTATCAGCTTCTACTGTAAAATCAAATATAAAATAATCAAAAATGACAAAAGTTGCTTAAGACTTTACAATTATTCATAGTTAAAAGCCTTAAATGTGTTAGCATCTGCTTACACATCACCCATACCAATAGGATCAAACTGGCATGACAGAGTTGTTCTGAGTCAATAAATGAATACAATGTCAAAACTCGACACTGGCAATCTCTCTTTGAGGTAATTAAACATGAGTGACACCTTTTGAAGTAGGGTCAATGGAGACTGATGGAACTCCATAGGGAAAATCTGAAACTATGATCCTTGATCGATCTGTGCCCCATGAGTTAGCAAGATCCATCCATGTAATCCTCGAGTAGGACAAGTAAGTTTACATAAACTTTAGATAGTTGAGAGGACATGATCTGAAAGGTGATCCAAAGAAGATTTAAAGAAGAGTTCAAGATCATAAACTCTATAGCTCGAAAATAGTACAACAAGAAAGTAAAACATTCCTAAATGCCTTGTAGCCTCCTGATTATAAGTGTGATGTACAACACACCCATAAGCAAGACTGTACATGACATGACTTTATGGACACCTTGTGAAACCAAAACCTAGACAATGATACCAACTTTACACGACCTTGTAATGCCCTGAATCTAGTATCCAAAATGTTATACGGTGCCCATGACCCTGAAAGACCACAAGCTAACCCATGACTGATATCTATATACTGAGCACTGAATAATAGTAATAATATTATAAAAGCAGAAACATGAAATAAAAGGACATAAGGTTCAATACTAGTACATAACTAAAAAATATGGTATAACAATACCAAAATAACTGAGATAATTGTTTGAATATACTGTAGTCTAAAAGCCTCTTCTTAACTGTCTGAATAAGGAGTTGATGGGACATGTCCCCAACTAACTCCAACTACTAAAATAAACTGAAAATTAAATAGTAATGTGATCATCATGTCCTCGAAGGATGAGGACTCACTGCTAACTCTGATCGTTGAACTGGGATGCTACTGGTTCTCTTGAGCTCGTGCTTCTAAACCTATGGTATAAGACACCATAGTGAAAATGTGTCAGTACTTTGAATATACTAGTATGCAAGTGAGGTCGGTTGAATGTAATAGGTTCATATGCATGAACAATACTAACTGACTAATTAACATGAATATGAGAATACATGCATGCATACGTAACTATAATTGAGATCATGATAGGACTAGATACTGAGATCTAACTACTGAGTCTACTGACATTGACATCTGAGTCACTGATGAGTGAGAAACTAATATTGTATTACTGAATATTGAGGGACTGATACTATGTTACTGATACATGGATAACTGTGTCTGACAGTTCTGATTATGAAGAACGGGTCTAGTTGACCGTATCTGATATTCCTAAAGCTGAATGCTAATAACATAAGTGCTGATAACTGATATAACTAATAACATAAGTGATTGTATCTGAAAGTCTAGAACCTAATGGAACTAGTAGAGTTCTATACTTTATCTAAGTAATTGAATTTGAGATCAGTCCTATCTAGTGGGTGATCTCTACATCAGATGATACTGACACTGATTGACCATAGTTGAGATCAGTCCTATTTGGTGGGTAATCTCGGTGTCTATTTATAATAATAAGGATTAACTGTATCTGATAGTCCTAAATCTATACTACAGAGCTGAATTGACTATATATGATAGTCCTAATTCGGTAACTAAAACTGTGGGATGTATTCATCTAACCGACATACCCCATACTAAGCTAACTGGGGTCCAACTTATAACCCCAGCTGAAGGGTGTCAATATTACGCCACTGGTAAAGAAAACTATTGTGGAGTCAGTCCTAATCTAGCGAGTGACCCCTGGGATCAGTCCTATATATTTAAATACGCTAACAGGTGATCCCTTTGTATGTCAGTCCTATCTAATGGGTGACATCTCGTACCTACATTGTTTATGTAGTTCTAAAACTTAGGTATTGCTTCTAGGGATCTCATTCCTATCTAGCAGGTGAGTCCTCTTTCCTAGGCTCGCTCGGTGCTGAATCCTACCCCCATCCGAAAGACACTAAACTGATTAACTGAACTAAGCTGATTAACTAAACTGAACTGACACTAGTGGTATTTTCTAGTAGAAAAAAACTGAATTTACTGAGTTTCGTTGACTGACAAAATGTACTAAGTTCTGAGGACTGACTGATAATACTGAAGTTAATGAGATTGACTGGGAATACTAAGGTTACTGAGATTACTGAGCTACTGAAATTACTGAGATTTTTTTAGATTTTCTGAGTCACATAACTGACTTAGTTCTATGGATAATAGCTTGACTGAGGAGATCGTGAAAACATGATATGGCTCTAGGCACAAAGCTAAATGTTCGGGTACAAGTACCCCCAGGACTCGATGAGAAGAAATTGACATAGCATGGCTTACTTGAACACGTGACCAACAACACAATTCATAATTCATACATTGAAGCACTTCATCAAACATCTAATTTGCATAAGCTTGTACATTTCATGATATCATACTAGTTGGGCATTGTTCCTTCATCCAGGCATTTAATCATACACATGGTAGGCATAGCACATGTAGACAACATTATACAATAATTAATCATCATGATTCATCTCTAATTTTTTCATCCTACGGTTTATTTATAGGTTCACATGAATATACATCTATACAAATCAATTCCATATAAAATTTATCACCCAACATGGATTTGAATTTAATTGATCACTCTCAACATAAACAACACAAACCCAACATGAAATTCATAAAGAAATCCATAAACTTAAACTTAGAAAAAAGATTCTCGGGCTTCATGGACGAAAGGAGTCCATGAATGAACACTATGCAAACCTTAGTTCATGATTTCATAAAGATTGACGATGAAACCTTCTTGAATTTAAATCCCCAATAGAAACCCTAGCTTGTTCTTTAGAGAAACTTGAGAGAAACTAGTATATTTTTGGTGAAGAATGAATAAATCACGTGTTATTAGTATATGTAAGGGTAGGAAATTGACCCTTTTAACCCTGGAAGCGTCTTTAATTTTTGAGAAAATTTCCCAATTTTCATCCTTGGCGTGACGCGCCACTATCTCGCTAAGCCACTGAATGTGACAAACAGGAAATTGCACGGTGGTGCGACGTGGAGCTATCGCATTGCCACCTTGTCTGCGATTTGAAACTTTGGCATGATACGCCACTATCGTAGAGCAACACTGGAAATTGACAATCTCTATTTGACCTATCTCTACGATGTGCTGAAGGCTCAGGTGATACACTGTCTTACTAAAAAGGCTCTAACTCTTCACCCTAGTGTCGGATTTGGGCGAATTTAGTATCGATGGAAAGCTTATTCGATTCCCCACATAATAAAAAGTGAAAATCTTGAAAATAACACGTGTAAAAAAATGGATTCATCTTTCAAAGAAATCTTCTAACATTCTTAGAAAACTTTTCAAGCTAGGAAAAGTATGGGGTGTTACAATATCTCCCCCTTGAGAACATTCATCCTCAATTAAGACTGAGTGAAAGAGAAAGAATACAAACTGGCATACATAATGAACATGACTAGCTGGAACATAATTTCATGACTGTCATGGCTGAATATAACATACTAAATATGCATATCTGATGTATGACTAATAAGCTGAATTCATGCATATCTGATGCATGACTGATAATATAATCTGATGAACTGAATTTCTCGTAGTGAGAATGCATGTCTAATGCATAATTACATACCTAAACTGATATATGAATACAATGTTGAATATGCAAGGGTACTTAGTACCAAGTTTGTGATGAACACTGAACATAAAACTGAGTAATACTAAGGAGAATTGTTATCTTAACAAAAAATGCTAATGAATTTGCGATCGTCTGACTAAACATGCATGGGCAGAAATATGAGAATCTAACTGATTCTGGTCTGATACATGACATACGAACTGAACATCATAAATGGAACTGAGCCTCCAAATAATTGGCCTAAAGCTAAGGTTAGGACTTTGAGGCTCAACTTATGAATATCCTCTACTCTAAATTGGATTCTTTATTCGAAGAGAAACTTTATTTAAGGCATAGGAACATTGGGGAATAATGGGGTATCTCCCCCTTGGGACACTATGTCCCTCTAAGAATACTCACCTTACTGAGATACTGGGCCGATGCATAGGGCATCAACCGACTGATTTATGACTGAGAGTTTAACTTTGAGCCTATGATCACTAGTATGACATAAATACTAAAAGAAGGGAAACTATTCCTAAAACATCTCATAGCCTCCTGCACATAAGTGTGGTGCACAACACACGCATATACAAGACTCTACTAAATGCAACTTTTCAAACTTCCTAGGACACTATTGAACTTTAGGCTCTGATACCAAATTTGTAACACCCCAAATCTAGTACCCAAAATGCTACACGGTGCCCATGACCCCGAAGGACCACAAGCTAACCCATGACTGATATATGTAAACTAAGCACTGAATGATAGTAATAATATCGTAAAAGCAGAAACATGAACTGAAAGGCCATAATGTTCAATACTAGTACATAACTTAAAAATATGGTATAATAACACCAAAACAACTGAGATAATTGTCTGAAAATACTGTAGTCTGAAAGCTTCTAAAATGTCTGAATAAAGAGTTGATGGGACATGTCCCTAACTAACTCCAACTACTGAAATAAACTAAAAATTGAAATAGTAATGTGATTATTATGTCCTCGAAGGATGAGGACTCACTGCTAACTTTGATTGCTGAACTGGGATGCTACTAGTTCTCTAGAGCTCGTGCTTCTAAACCTATGGTATAAGACACCATATAAAAATGCGTTAGTACTTTGAATGTACTGGTATGCAAGTGAGGTAGGCTGAATGTAATAGGTTCATATGCATGAACAATGCTAACTGAATGTACTAGGGCTGGATATTGAGTTCTGACTACTGAGTCTACTGACATTGACATCTGAGTCACTGATGAGTGAGAAATTGATACTGTATTACTAAATACTGAGGGACTGATACTACATTACGGATACATGGATAACTATGTCTAACAGTTCTGCTTATGAAAAACCGGTCTGGTTAACTATATCTAATGATCTTGAAGCTGAATATTAATAATATAAGTTCTGATAACTGATATAACTGATAACATGAGTGACTATATCTGAAAGTCCTGAACTTGATGGAACTAGCTGAGTTTCATACTATATTTGAGTAACTGAATTTGAGATCAGTCCTATCTAGCGGGTGATCTCTACATCTGATGATACCGATACTGATTGACCATAGTTGAGATCAGTCCTATTTAGTGGGTGATCCCGGGGTCTATTTATAATGATAAGGATTGACTATATTTGATGGTCCTAAATCTATACTAGTGAACTGAATAGACTGTATCTGACAGTCCTAATTTTGTAACTGAAACTGTGGGATGTATTCATCTAACCGACATGCCCCATACTAAGCTAACTGTGGTCCAACCTATAACCCCAGTTGGAATGGTGTCAGTACCACATCACTGGTAAAGACAACTGTTGTGGAGTTAGTCCTAATCTAGTGGGTGACCCCTGGGATCAGTCCTATATATTTAAATATGCTAACGGGTAACCCCTGAGTATGTCAGTCCTATCTAACGGGTAACATCTCGTACCTAAACAGGCTACATAGTTTTGGAACTTAGAGATTGCTTCTAGGGATCTCAGTCCTATCTAGCGGGTGAGCCCCCATCCCTAGGCTCTCTTGGTGTTGAATCCTACTTCTATCAGAAAGACATTGAACTGATTAACTGAACTGAGCTGATTAACTAAACTAAAATGATACTAGTGGTATTTTCTAGAAGATCTAAACTGAATTTATTGAGTTTCATGGACTGACGGAATGTACTGAGTTCTGAGGACTGACTGAGATACTAAATTACTGAGATTGACGGGGAATACTAAGGTTACTGAGATTACTAAGCTACTAAAATTACTGAGATTTCTTAGATTTCCTGAGTCACATGACTGATTGAGTTCTATGGATCATAGCTTGACTGGGGAGATCGCGAAAACATGACATGGCTCTAGGCACAGAGCTAAATGTTTAGGTACAAGTACCCTCAGGACTCGATAAGAAGAAACTGAACTACCATGCATTACTTGAACACATGACCAACAACATAATTCATAATTCACATATTGAAGAACTTCATCAAACATGTGATATGCATAAGCTTGTACATTTTATGATATCATACTAGTTGGGCATTGTTCCTTCATCTAGGCATTTAATCATACACATGGTAGGCATAGCACATATATATAATATTATACAATAATTAATCATCATGATTCATCTCTAATTTCATCATCCTAGGGTTTATTTATAGGTTCACATGAATATACATCTATAAAAATCAATTTCATATAAAATTGATCACCTAACATGAATTTGAATTTAATTGATCATTCTCAACATAAACAAAACAAACCCAACAAGAAATTCATAAAGAAATCCATAAACTTAAACTTACAAAAGAGATTCTTGGGCTTCATGGATGAAAGGAGTACATGAATGAACACTATGCATACCTTTGTTAATGATTTTGTGAAGAATGATGGTGAAACCTTCTTGAATTTGAATCCCCAATAGAAACCCTAGCTTGTTCTTAAGAGCAACTTGAGAGAAACTAGTATATTTTTGGTGAAGAATGAATAAATCACGTGTTATTGGGTATATATAGGAGTAGGAAATTGACCCTTTTAACCATGGATGCGTCTTTAATTTCTGAGAAAATTTCCCGATTTTCATCCTTGGCGTGACACGCCACTATCGCGCCAAGTCACTGGAATGTAACAAATAGGAAATTACACCATGGCACGATGCAGAGCTATCGCATTGCCACCTGGTCTACTACCTGGAAGTTTGGCACGACGCGCCACTATCATGGAGCAATGATGAAAATTGACAATAGCCATTTGAGCTATCTCCGCGATGCACTGAAGGCTCAGGTGATACACTGTATCACTAAAATGCCTCTAACTCTTCACCCGAGTGTCGAATTTGGGCGAATTTGGTGTTAATGAAAAGCTTATTAGATTTCCCACATGATAAAAATGAAAATATTGAAAATACCATGTGTACAAAAGTGGATTCATCTTTCAAAGAAAGCTTCTAACATTCTTGGGAAACTTTTCAAGCTTGGAAAAGTAAGGGGTATTACAAACCTGAACCGAGGCCTTGTCATAGAAGGAATCTCATGCCCAACCGGGATCAGAGACCACCCCCAATACACAATCCAACAGACCAACATATACCCTAAGTTGGATGAATTTTGTACGTATAGCAATACAATACATTTGAAAATATAAAGACTTTGGGATAGGTCTACTTTCTACACCAACCAAGTTAATCCATCCAATAACCAAAACCAAATAACCAAACCAAAATGATAACGTAATGTATAGATAATATATAAATCATAACCATTCCATACCCAAGTCCACAGTTGTACATACAAAGCCTCTAAACCAAACCAAAGGTTACTTTATCGATACATGCCCTCGACCCTAGCCAAAAACCAAGTCTATGAAAAGATAAAAATATATAAAGAGATCCATGGCATTAAATAGATGCCTTTATATCTATGGAAGCTCACCACTTCAATCCAGCATCGACTATCCTTAAATCCAATCAACGAGTATGAGGAGGAGTATAGTCGGTTCCTACATCGCGTGGGGATACAACCATCTGAAGATGGATTAGTGGGTGAACGCTAGCATGCACTCAGGATAAGGATAAAATAATACCAACCTTTAAAACCAAGTAAACCAATCATATGCATTCACGACCCTACATACATTCATATATATATATATATATATATATATATATATAATTCATGTCGGGAAAGGGAGTCGGCTTTAGTATGACTTTAAAACCATTAACTTAGGTATATGTAGCTTAACCATCATAATCCACCCATGGGCTATATGGATCCAGTGCTACCTCCTGGATGGGACCTGATGTGTATAATCGCACAAATCGAAGATACTATAGGAGTAAGGGATTCCTATGTACACTTCGCTCTCTATGATACATAAATACAGGTGTTAGGGCATTCTTGTGCACCCCTCAAGTATATGGTCACCATGACCAATCCTCATGTAGGCAAACATGAGTTTCCAGTGTCCGTCCTTTAGACTCATACTTTTATGGTTAGCTATCACACCCCTTTATTATTTCCCAATTAAAATTATTATCACACAATTGAACCACCAATTCCATTTATTATTAACCAAGTCTATAAGTAGTGGTATCGTTATACCGACTATAGCTTCCAAGCAATATCCTTATTAAACCATAGAGGATTCCCATGTACCCCATAGGTTACATTATTTAGTTTACCTGGGGGATTCCCATGTACCCCGCAAGTATATCATTATTAGGATTACTTGGGGGATTCCTATGTACCCCACAAGTATTTCATTCAAAATAATTTCATAGCCACCATGGCATTACCATTTAACCATCCCAAACTATTCATACCATTCAAAACCATTTCAAGCTATTCAAAACCATTCAATCCAATTTAGGTTCCATTACCAAACCATACTTTGCAATAACTTCAATGAAAGTTCAATAATAGAGTAAAACATTCTCATAGGCATTATATCAAACATGTGGAGGGCATACCTTTCAAAGATCAAAACCAAATCATAAACCATCAAGTTTAGGGTTAGCCAGGATCCATTTATTAAATCAAAACCTACCATCACCCACATATTCAAACCACCACCAAAAATATGTGAAAACATAATTTAAACCTAGAGTAAACAATACCCTACAATATCTATTTAAACCCTCAACATTAGTTTTCAAAACCACTATTTATGATTCAAAATCAATGTTTAAAACATATTAAATCATGCCTTTAGTTGGAAATAATAATGAGGGAGGAGTACAAGCCTTATACAAAAAGATTCATGGAAGGAAGCTTGACTCTTGAACCCTTTGAAGAACACTTATAGAAACCATAGCTTCCAATATTCAAGAGAGAATTAGAGAGTGTTTATGGTATGTTTATATCTTTCTAAGTTAGTTATGCAAGGCCACCAAGTGTTATATATTATGGGGACATAAGGTTTTTGGTGTGAGAAATGTCTGAAATGCCCCCATCTTAAAAGTTAAATTATTCACATAGGAGGGTATAACCACCCTCCTTAGTCGTACCCTAGGGTAAAAGTGGTACCCTAAATCACACCTAGACCTAACCATGGACTTTCAAACTGATCATCATATAACAACGCATGCCAAACTTATACCCTAAGGTATGAGAAGTACCCCTAGCTTATACGTTGGACAATATCAACTAGGCTAGTCGATAAGTATTATACGACTTGGCATCATATGCCTTGTATCCTACCATATGACTAGTATAATGATTAGTCATATCTTGGACAAAAACAAACCCTAAACACACTTACTAACATATGAGAGAGGAACACTAAGTTGTATCAAAGCATACAAAAAGTATGCTCAAACTGTACCTAGTCCAGAATATTCAAACTCAAGAAATTTTACAAGGGCCAAAGCTTAGGGTATTTCACTTATGTTGTTTTTGAAGCTCCTAGAAGGTTGTCCATGGGGATTTTTTATTATAGGAGGGGTTAGGTAAAGGATATTCACCAGCTGGCCAACTTGAGAGTTTTCCTTATGGGCTCCAAAGACGGAGGAGTAATTGTCCAGGAAGTGGCTAAGTCATCCCTTGGGGTTGAAGTTAAGGAGAAGTAGGTCCAGGATCCCATAATTTTTCAAAATCAAGGATGATGTGGGTCAGCAAAAAGTTTTGGATTTCAAAATTAGGGGAGATGGTATTCTAAGATATCAAGGGAGATTATGTGTTCTTTATATAGATGGACCGCATAAGAGATTTTGACTAAAGCTCATGTGGCTAGATATACGGTTTATTTGGGTTAGACAGTGATATATCATGACTTCAAAGAAATATATTATTGGAATAATATAAAAAAGGATATGTCAAATTTTATTGCTAAGTGTATGGCTTTTTACCAAGTCAAGGTTGAGAATTTAAGACCAAGTGGAACCTCTCAAGAGATAGCTCTACCCATGTGGAAGTGGGAAATGATTAATGAGGATTTCATTATTAGTATTTTGCAATCTCAGAATCAATCTGATTCTATTTTATTTGAGACCAGCTGGCACCTCTCAAGAGACAGATCTACCCATGTGGAAGTGGGAAATAATTAAATAGAATTTTGTTATTAGTATTTTTCAATCTCAGAATCAATGTGATTCTATTTGGGTCATTGTGAATAGAATGACCAAGTTTGCTCACTTCTATCCTGTAAGGACTAATTACTTGAGAGAGGGTTATGCAAAGTTGTTCATCTAGGAGATTGTTTGATTGCATGGGTCCCAGTATCTATTATTTTTTATAGAGGTACATAGTTTTGTTCTTATTTTTAGTTGTCCTTTCAGAAGGGGTTGGGTATGCAGGTGAACCTTATTACTGCTTTCCACCCTCAAATGGTTTGGCAAGTAGAACGTACTAATAAGATATTAGAGCATATGATAAGGTTTGCATAATTGACTTCAAGGGTAGTTGGGTGGATCATTTTCCCCTTATTGAATTTTTGTATAATAATAGCTATTATTTTAGCATTCACTTAGCTTCTTTTGAGATCCTTTATGGTAGGAGATGTAGATTATTGAATGGATGGTATAAGGTGGATGAGATAAGATTATTTGGGCCAGACTTGGCACATCAAGTGATAGATAAATTGAAGCTGATTCAAGAAAGGCTTAAGACTACTCAAAGTCACCAAAAGTCCTATGCGAATGTGAGGCAAAGAGAACTAGAGTTTGAGGTTGGTGATTGGGTGTTCTTAATGGTTTTTTCTATGAAAAGAGTTATGAGGTTTGGTAGAAAGGGGAAGCTCAGTCACTATTACATTGGTCTGTATCAAATCTTAAGGAGGGTTGGGAATATTGCTCATAGATTGGACTTACCAGTGAGCTTGGCATCGATTCACCCTTTTTTTTAAGTGTCTATGATTAAAAAGTGTATGGGTGATCCTTTCGTAGTGGTGCTTATTGAGGATGTTGGAATTAAAAATTTATTATCTTATAATGAAATCCTAATTGAAATCTTTGATAGGCAAGTGGGAAATTAAAAACTAAGGAGATAACTTCGGTGAAGGTGCTTTGGAGGAGGCTACTGTGGGAATTAGAGGAGAATATGAAAGATATATATGTGTTCTTGTTTCCAATGTTGGATGAGAGTGCTTGAGGTGAGAATAGTACTTCTTCTCTTAATGTACTTCAAGTTTGTTCTTAAGTCCTTTTATATTCTTCCTTATATCATGCTAAGGGTGTTCTAAGAAGGGATAATGTAATACCTGAGTTGTTATGGGGTCTAAAATGTGTTAATAATGAGATTAAGTATGTTAACTCCAAGGTTTTGAGGAATATATTTTGATATCTCCTTAGTGTTTAATGATGATTTTTAGCAGAGTTATGGTAAGGGATGGTAATGGGACTATTAGGATTGGTTTTGGAAATTTTTTATCATATTTCTGGATGTTTCAGGACCTTAAAATAGTAAGGGTCCATGTAAAGGTCACCCACGTAGGGGGAGACACACCCTCACATAGAACCAATGAAGGTCTGTGATAAGAGCATGCCACACCCTTGTCGCTCAGCGATAAAGGTGTGCCACTCTCTTGGGATGACGTGATAAGGGCGTGCCACGCCTAAGGGTACAAAATGAGGATTTTATCTATTTTTGGCCTGGGTCAAGGGTTTTTTGGTCTTTTACCTATTTAAATGACATTACTTAACCGTAACTCACCTATCAAAAATTATCATTATCCTTCCACCTCTCAACTCTCAAGAAAAACAAACTAAGGTTCTTAACAAGGAGTCAACTGTTAGAGCTCTAAACTCAAGTTCTTCTTGAATTCATTTTGTTAAAAAGGCATGTTGGACACCTCCTAATCTCAATTATCTTTAAATTTTGATATCCGCTTGATATTCTTATGTTTTTATGGTTGTTTAAAGTTAGGATAAAGGGATTTTTTTGTCATACATTTGTATTAGTTTTTTACCTTATTTTAATGGTTTTCCAAATTCCAATAACAGTTTTCAACTAAATTATGATTTATAAAAAGGAAAATTAGTATCTTAATTGGATAACAAATATGGGTTTTGCATGGTAAATACATAAACCTCAACCTATTGTATAACTTGGTTTTAAATGGATATTTTAAAGTGTTTAACTCATCCTTTGAAAGATTGTAAAGCATAAATGGAAAAATGGTCTATATTCAATTTTCAAATTTGAAATTTAGAGTTTAAACGGTTAAATGAAAATGGTATTGTATTGTATGGATGACTTGCAAGTCTTGGTATGACGATGCAAATTTGGAAATACTTTAATGAAAACTCCATGGTTAATGGTATGTGAAAATATTTTAGTTAGGCTTAATGGAAATCTTTTAGCTTTATCGAGAACGTATAGTCATTGTGACCAATATTGGAAACCACATTTTCCGATATTGGGGATTTATGACCACTATGTACTGGCTTTGAGAGGTTGTACATAGTTAATATTTTGGGAGGTTATTCTCTATTGGTAGCCGCATGGGGGGAACCAAACCCATATAGCTTACTTAATGTCGGTGCAAGCTACATAATTCAGAAGTAAATTTTTGAATGGTCATGTCCCTGTGTTCCCCGCACCATAATTCATGTTTAGTATGGACCATGATTCTTTTTTATGACTGATTTTAGTAAATTGCATATTTTATCCCATTCCTTCGTTTGCATACTAGTACTCTCCGTACTGACTATCCCTGAATGCTACATCATTTTATGATGTAGGTACAAAGTCCTTTTCTTGTGTAACTATGCAAAATTAGGTCATTCTTTACTCCATTGAGCAGTTGGTAAATAGAGGTGAGCCTTCCATCCTCTAGAAGGTCATTTCATTTGCATTCATTTTGTCATATCCGCTCTTTGATTTTCATTTGGAATAGTCGAGGTCATGTCCAAACTTAGTTGATGTTTTATGGATAGAGGCCTGTAGACAATATTGGGTTGTGGTTTTATGGATTTGGATTTGACTTTTGAATTTTATTTTAATATTATATCAAACTCTTTCATTATATGGGTTGCTTCCGCTATTTTTATTATATCACCATGCTTATGATGCAAGGCTAAAGGGACCATCTCATTCTTGGTTGGATTGGGGTGCCCATCGCAGGCCAGGACCCCAGTTTGGGTTGTGACAAAATGGATCATTTTTCTTTAATTCTTATAATTCTATATGTAGCTGCAATTGGAAATTTAGAAAAACATAACCAAAGTCATTAGGAAGGACCTCCCACACTACAAACGAAGATGTGAGACCTATAACATAAGGATAGATCTCTTTTTCTAAAGAAGAAAGTAGCCACGAATGAAGCATCTGATCCTTGCATGACTATGTTTCAAATTTTAGGTTAGGAACTTGAATGGTGGCATCAGTAGAGGACAGAACAATAATAGGAGAGGGATTCTTACCTTTGATGAAAGTACTTTTGGAAATTTTAAAGAGGAAATTTTTTTGTTTTTCATGCCAAATAACTTTGTGGTGTAAGTTTAGCATCAATAGAATGGGTAGAGGTGATGATTAGAGTGGGAAAATTGAGGGAGAAAGAAGTAACGAAAATGACATAAATAGTGGGAAAACATGAAAGAAAATTTTTTTTGAGGCTCTGATACCATGTGAAATAATAGTAATAACAAGGAGACTAAGAAGCCAATGTATTCTTCCATTTCATTAGATGTATTCACCAATGTTAGCTTATATAGTTGTACACAGTAAAAGAATTGATTCAGGAGATAACTACTAAGAATCAAATGCTAATTATTGTACAAAGTGAAAGGATTGATGCAAGGGATAACTACTAAGAGGCAAACGCTGATTACATGTGTAAAGATAATTATAAAGACTTTTAGTGATGAATTAATTCTACTTTAACAGGGTGAATTCGCGCTCTTTCAGCAAAATTACACTAGATATTTTATGTACATATTTCTAAAAGTGATCCTATTATGCTAGTCTATAGGCTTAGCAAAAAAGAAGTGCTTTAGGCCTCCAAATTTGAGGAGCCTTATTTTTTAGCTATAGGTTAGAAGTATTTTTTTAAAAAAAAATATTGTGTGTATTATTTGTAGAAAATGAAAATCTTTCATATAATAAGAGGAAATAATTATTAAAAGAAGTTTGATAATGTAGAATACTATGTTTCAAAAATAAATTAAATGGATTGGCTATAATAAATTTTATTATTTAAAAAAAGTTAAGTTAGATACCTCCACTCGGAGCTCGTTCGGCCAAGCATATTTTTCTTCAAAAATATTTTTTTTTTCTCAAAAGTGATTATTTTAAAAAGTTGAGGTGTTTGGTCAAACTATTGGGAGAGACTAAGTGCTCCTGGGGAGTAGCAGGAGTTGTTTCCCATAAGCTAAAAATAAAGCAGCTTCTCCCTAAATATACTTTTTCAAAAAGCACTTTTGAGAAAAATACATTTTAAATCTTTTTAAAAAGCTTGGTCAAACACAAACTACTTCTCATTAATAGTACTTTTTAAAAACACTTAATAAAAGAACTTCTCAAATAAACTAATTTTATAAGTTTGCAAAAATTACTACAATATTGTTAGAACTTAAAATTAATAAGAAGAAATGAATAGTCACAAATATTGTGTCGTGGTAAGCCACTGTCTTGAAAGCAATTTTGGCCCGACTCCTGTGCAAATTCTTCTATCCAATTATTTTTCAAGGTCCCACAGCTACGTTCAAACACGCGAACCCATGGCTGAAAGTTTAGAAATTGCCTTAACCAATTATCCAAAATAAGGGACTTAGGAAGAAAGGAGGAAAATGTTTTTTCTTCTTTTTAGTATGTTTTTTTGTTCTCCATAGATGCTCCTTATATAGGATATAGAAAGTAATGTTACAGCAAAGAGAGGAACAAATTTGAGAAATGGAGATGTGAATATTAATGACATTAAAGCACCATTAAATCACAAAATTCATAAAGGAAAAAAATATGTTCATCTCCTACATAACGTATAAGTTTACGTTCAACTCCTCTGAAACATACCTTTATTTTTTTAATTCATTTCTTTATACAATTGCTTTAAGGTAGAATTAACTCTACAGTCCCCCACTAACTCAAAGATAAAGAATAGGAATAAATTTTGGGCATAAGGAAGGAACATGTACTTAAGTGTCAATATCTTTCAATTTGAATTAACACGTAGCGATATGAGGTACCAAAAAATATTCATAAAGTGACGTACTCTTGAACTAGATGGACATACATTGTAAACTCCACAATACATATCATATCCTTGATTTTATGCAACCTCTGTAATACAACAAAGTAATTTTATGGTAATGCACACAAACCTTGGGTCTCATGAGTACTATATAAATACGACCCAAGTCTTTCAAAAAACGCAACCACCCTTTACACTTATTTAGGTGATCCGTCAAGTCAATCTCATAGACCACATTAAGGATATGGATCATTAAGAAAAAAAATAAGTTCAACCTTATAATAGACTACCTCATGCCATAGGAATAGGATGTGTAGTGTTTATTGAAGGTCAATATGCTTTCGTTTGACTAAAAATGGATATCCACCATACTACCTCAATCCATAGGCTTTAGTCCTACCCCTTCGACAATTCAAGGACTATTTTTCTTGTCAAACCCTTGGTCATAGGATGTAAAATTTCTTTTGGACCTTACATATTTCAAGAAAATAACATGATGTTTCAACAATTGTTTAACTGCACAATGTCTGATGCAAATATGTCTCTTTTTTCATTGTATATACTATTTTTAGAAATTCCAATTACAACCTGTGAGTCACAATGTAAAGAAACCAGTAAAGCTTGTCTTCACCATAAAGGCACATCTGTCAAAAGGTTTCTCAGGCACTCAGTTTTTTACCCTGCCAAATCGAGAGAATTGAATTATGTTATACAATTCTGCTTTGAAGACTTCCATGAAATAGCATTTGCACCCAAAGTAAGCACATAGCCACTGATGGAACTAACTTCATCATTGTTAGTTACCCAGTTTGCATCACAACAACCTTATAAAATGACCAAAGATTTATTAAAAATGCAAACATCAATCCATAGTACCTATCAGATACCTCAACAAGCAATGAAGAGCATGCCAATATTCACTATTGGGATTATGAGTATATCTACTCAATTTGCTAACAACATAAGTTATATCAGGCCAAGTATAGTTAATGAGAAATATTATACTCCCAATTATTTTAGCATATTCAGTTTTAAAACCACTGAAATCATTATTTTTTTCAAGTGTATTCAAGAATCATAAGGAGTTCTCACTCAAATTACATCAAAACATACCTTTTCAACATCTTTTCAGTATAATAAGACTGACACAAAGAGAAACCATTAATAGTTCTTTTGATTTTATTCCCTAAAACCACATTAGCTTCCCTAGTATTTTCATTTCAAATTTAGAAAATAAAAATTTCTTAGTCTCATTTACAACATTCACATTAGGTCCAAAGAACATAATCTGATCCTATTATTTAGAATAAACATACGTATCATATGAATTAACAACAAAGCCATTATTC
Source organism: Capsicum annuum (assembly GCF_002878395.1). Lineage (NCBI taxonomy): Eukaryota > Viridiplantae > Streptophyta > Magnoliopsida > Solanales > Solanaceae > Capsicum > Capsicum annuum. Next base: position 50,095,684 of record NC_061114.1, read on the forward strand.
ATTAATGTGAAATTAAATTTTTCATGCCACTGCTTAGGTCCCTGCTTAAGTCCATATAAGGACTTTCTCAATTTCATACTTTATCCTCTTGTCCTAGAACCACAAAACCATCAGGTTGAGTCATATGGATCTCTTCCTTTAAATCACCATTTAAAATGTTATTTTGATATCCATTTGATGTACCACTGAACTATGAATAGCAGCTAGAGAAATAAGAGTCCTAATGGTCGCTATTTTAGTTATAAGAGAATAAGTATCAAAGTAATCCATACCCTTCTTTTGGTTAAAACCTCTAATCACAAGTCTAGCCTTATGTTTATAAATTGTACCATCATGCCTCAATTTCTTATTAAAAATCTACTTGCTAGAATGGGTTTATAACCTTTAAGAAAATTATACAATTACCAGGTGTGATTAGAGACAATAGAGTCTAATTCACTTTAATAACCTCTTTTCAAAACATTGCATCTATTGAACTCATTGCTTCATCATAAGTCTTAGGGTCTAGATAGACACTAATATGTTATTTAAAGTATCACTATTGAAATTCTTAGTTAAGGTGGTGATAAAATATGGACCAAAACTAGTATTAGTTCTACATCTTTTACTCTTTCTAAGTTTATTTTCATACTCATTAGGAATAAAATCAATTCAGCCATAAAATAAGAGTTAGCAAACATAGATATAGAAGTATTATTGTCACGATCCAATTTTTTGGGTCATAATCACACCTACGTTAACCCACCTATAGGTAAGGCAAATCGTAGCCTAGAATAACAAGTAATAGGCTAGTTGGTGGAAAATAGAATAAATACTGCAATTACACGATAATTAGATCACAAGCAATAAAACATAAGCACGATAGCATGACTAGAGATAGTAAAAAGAAAGTGTAAAATATCCCATAAGCTTGTAAGGTCGGTACAAGAGCCTCTAGTAAAAGAATAAGAGTACTATAAGTATCCAATATATAATAGTCTTGAACTGAAATACCATCTAAAATAGAAGAAGGAGAGAAAGTCAGCTACGATTCTATAAGCTCACCCTATCTCCGAACCCCGACCAGCACTAATACAACTTCAACAGCAGCTAGTACTTAGATCTGTATAAAAAAAAAATAATGCAAAGGTATAGTATGAGTACCAAAGAAAAAAGGACTCAGTATTCATCATCGGTTGATTGAGCTAAATCATAATACAAGTTTGATAAGATGCGAGAAAATAAACTCAAGTCAAGAAAAAAGAAAACCTGGAACCATGCTCCATATATTGAAAGTAAACGATCAAAGAAATAATATCAAAGAGAACATTAATAAATATAGCCTACCCGTATAAACCTATAAGGCATAAACAAATATAAATAACCCAATTGGGCCCCCAAAAGCCTGAAGGATGCAATCAAGAACAAATACCAACCGTATCACTCATAAGATATTCAAACCTCAAAACTATAACAATGGATATTTTCATGCAGTAAACATAAAATTGGTCCAGTTCCATAAACAGCATAAGTATCCCTCAATGCCAGACTCGAACCAAAAATAGTATCTCACATACCGGACTTGAACCAAAAATAGTATCATGAACACCAAACTCGAATTGGAAGTGGTATCATCATAGGTGCCACAATCAAATCAGTCTTAATATCATAATTACAGAAAACAAACCGATCTTAATAAATCCCAAGCGCAAGCCTAGAACAAGTCAAAATATGTCTAAATCCTCCTCGAACTAAAAAATGTAGTTAGGATGATGGGAGATGGACTATTGAGTCTTTAGGAAGCTAATAGTAATCTTGACCTAAAGTTTGCCGAGGGGTCCCACTTATAACCCAAAAATCCATTCTACGGAAATGTCTTCCCAAAGCTAGACTAAATTTCCAAAATCCCACTACAAGGTGATTCCTAAGTCTCAATGAGTCCTAAGATAGAAATTCAACGTAGGAAATAGGTAGTTAAGTCTAATCCTCTTAAATAGAACCCATCAACCAACTAAATAATCAAAATTTTGCTAATTCCAACCCAAAACTAGCATATTATCATACCTATACCATAATAAAGTTAAATCTAATAAAAGAGTAACCCTATCCTACCTAGAAACCAAATAAAGCCTGATAAAGTCTGCTAAAGAAGAGATTTTCTCTTCCAAGAAGCCTCTACATGATGCCACAGTATCAAAATAGAGATCTACATATTTACAATAATAATGATACCCATATTGCATTTTAGTTCTTTGGGTTCAAAATTGAGTCAACATCTAATGCAGGGCTTGATTGTAGAATTGCATTTTCAAAACCATCAATGTATCTCCCTATGTTCAAGTATTATTTACCCTCATGAATGATTAAATTTTAAACTCAAATGACACTCAATTAACCACATAAAGAAACTAGGGATTGATGAATAAATTGGAGAACTAAATAAAAAATTAAGTAGAAACTTATAAGGATAATGATAAAAAAAATGACTATCTCTAGCTCACCAACACCCCCACAATAACCTAAGGATCAATATGCTAATTTCCTAAGCTCTCTAGCACTTTAATGCTCTTGGGAATTATAGAAAATAGAAGAAAATTGAGAGAGAGCTAAAATAAATGTCATTGTAATTACCCCTCAAGTAGTCACCGCTAAAGCGGCATAGGGTTACTTAAGTGATATTTGCACCTAGACGACCTTCGCTTTAGTAGACAACACATCTCTTAAGCAACATATTCTAAAAAGATCATATCTCTTATAAAGTGATAAGGTGGAGACCAGCCTTGGCCGCTAAAATGTTAATTTTGTTGCTAAAGAAACCACTGCTTAAGAGACCAAAGGTCCTCTTAAGTGATGTGTTATAGAAATATAGCACTTTTGATGCTTAAAACAATAAAAAAAAATATATACAAGTTTCTTAGGAGATTTTGTTAGATATGATGCATTTTGGGTATGTTTTGCAAGAAACTAGGTTTTGAATGCAATTCTGAAGAAAAAGAAGAAAAGTGAAGTTTTAGGTACATATAAAGTCAACTTTGGGTGTATGTGCAACATACATAATGTATGTGAGCAAAGTATGTTGAGGAACTGAAAGTCCAGAGGCTAAGCTACAGGAAAAAGCCAAAACATTAACCTACTAAGTCAACATATGAACCGCATGTTCAACATATGGACCATATGCAGACTTAGTCAGTACAAAAATGCAAAAGTCCAGAGAGCAAAATATTTGGGATTCAAGGTTGGCAACATACTAATTCCAACATACAGCCCTATGTTCAACATATGGTCCACATGTTGACTTAGTAGGTAGCCACCAACTTTTTTTTTCCTTTTTCATTAAGGATTTAATTTTTAGGGTTTCCATGTATTCTAAATGCCCTAATGTTATTTTGTATTCAGTTTATGCACTTTTTATACTCACAAACATATATTCTAATTTTGAGATCCGTCTTTGGTTTTAGAATTATTTTGTATTGATTTTGGTTGTTAATTAAATTGAAGCTTTAGGATTTTTAGTTGTTGATTATTATGTGATTGCTAAATGTTTTCAAATATTAATTCCCTTAATCATTACACAAACATGATCAGCGAATCTCCCTTATCTAGGATTATGGAAACCCTGGCTATATAACGAAGTAGGGGAAGTGTTCAATCTCTTTAGACTATTTTTGTTGCATATATTGGGGTATCCTTTACTTTTATTGATTTCTTGTTGGGTGAACATGTTAGGATCTAGCCTTTATTTGCTAGGAACCCGAGAGGGAGGTAGAGATTGGGAAAAGAAAATCACAATGGTGATTTGGCATTAATTATTGGAATAAGCTTACTTGTACTATCTTATTAAGGCAGTTAACTTCCATCTAATCAACTTGAGACCTAGAGGAGAGATTTGTAACTGGTGTCCAACATAGGGGTTAGTAAGGCAACACTCTAATACCGAGAGGAGATAAGTAAAATTTACCAAATAGTGTCAAGAGGCGGATGGTAATACATATCTTACCAGACTCTACATATGCAATAGTTATATTATTGGGTTAAGTAAGAGAAGATTACTAAGTGATAATCTAGGGGAACATAGCCCTAGTGTTCATCTATGACTAAATTACAACCAGAATTGATATTTGTAATACCCAAAAAAATCCAAACCAATATTAGTGCCACGTTTCAAGATCATGCATAGTAAATCATGGTTCTTTTATAGTTTTATGAGTAATTTACATGTATATTAAGTCTTCAAATAACTCCCAGCTATAAGACGAATCAAAACATTCTTTACCAATTAAATTCTTGGGAAGAATATTGCTATAGTCAACTTTGAATAAGCATATCTCTCATTATACTATGAATTTTTGAGCTCATAACCTACCAAAAGATATATAATTGAATTATATTTCCAATGATACTAATTTCACCTAAATTCGATATCGGATCAAGGAGTTATGCCCATATAACTCCGGCATATCAGGCTGGAAAACTGAGTAACGACATTCATGATAAGCTGTCATGCCCGTGACGTCCTATCACCAATGTTGTCAGCCCTGGGTATATTTTCACCCCCAGTGATGACATTTTGTGACAAGCCATCACGCCCGTGACGGCCTATCACCAATGTCGTCAACCTTAACCAGAAAAATAAGATTTCACCTTTTTGTGACAACAATTCGTGATGACCTATCACTAGTATGATGGCTTGTCATGAATGTCATCAGCTATTTTTTCCAGCAATTAAGTGACGTTTTTTGATCTGGGGTGTATTTATACACCTAAGTACCATAACTTATCCATGGAATGCAGATGGCATATGACACAAGAGAGAGTAGCATTCTGGACCAAATGTGGCGCCTAGAAACTATGTCCAAGACTAGTTTGTCATTTATAATTAGTTCAGGGAATCAGAAGGCAATTATGAGAGAAAAGATTATTAAAAGGCTTAATGCTGAATTTTTATTCATTATTGAATTATTCTGTATTAGTTTTTAAAAGGAGAGTGGCGGCTTAGCTTGGGGAGAGAGAGAGAAAATGTTTCTTCTCTCTTATTTTCACTATTCGCACACCAAGATTGTCTTCTAGTTTTTGGTATGATGAATATTTCTATTGTGGTTTCTCTTTTATTCATGAGTAGCTAAGTTTATTATTTAGGGTTATGGAAGCCTTGTAGCATACAATCTATTACTTTGGGTTTTGAATTCATTATGCATTGATTTGTTTACATCATACTCTCTTTGCTTATCTTGAATTCTCGTGGTTGCAAACATAGAGAATATGCCTTAAAATACAACTTGTTCGAAAGAAAGGTTGATGTTCGGAAAAGAGAGTAGTGACAAGAAAATAGGATTACCAACCCCTATTTCATATGTTAATGCCTTAGCAGGATTAACTACTTGGAGATTTCGTATTATTTTTGGTAAACGCTTTTGATTCGAGAGAACTAAAGTGAATTAGTCCTTGATGGTTGAGAAACACTAGGATTATGTTATTAAATGCAATATGTTTCTCTGTAAGCACGATGTATGTATGAATTCATAAAGCCCATAGTTAGAAAGTATTGAAAACTACAAGGTGAACATAACCCTAGCTTGCTATTTCTCTAAATTTTAATACTACTACACATATTTCATTTTGTTAAACCGAAACCATTAATTTGTGAACTGAATCAAATCCCCCCTATTTATTTTATAGAAACAAACGATTAAAAGTCAACTAATCTGCATACAACTTAATTAAGACCATATTCCCTGTGGGATTTGACTCAAACCTAGTTGGGTTATATATTTGACAACGATCGCTTACTCTCTCCTATGAGAGGTGTAATTTGGGGGTATCATTTTTACAAGGGTATTTTGGTCTTTTCTTTTACTTCCCACGACTTATAACCCTCAAGGAGAATATTATCTTTCATTCTCTTTAGTTAAACATCTCAAAAAGCTCTCTCATACACTCTCAACCACAAGATTAGGGTTTTCTCTTAAGATCATCTCCTCAAGAACAAGAACATTCTCTCCCAAAGGGGTTAAACCCTAGTCAAGAAAAATCAAGAATAAGCCTAAGGATTTCTTCAAGAAACTTTAAGAAACATTAGATCTATTTCAAGATCAAGCTTTAAGGTATGCGTAGTGTTCATCCATGGATCTCTTTCATTCATGGAGCTCAAGAATCATGTTTTAAATTATAAATTGTGATTTCCTTGTTGTATTATGGCTATAATCATGTTTATGATTGTTGTTTAGATTCAAAGTTGTATCTTGATGTGTTTTTCATGAAGCATATGAGTAGGTTAGTTGAAACCCATGAATTTTAG